>NW_019525496.1:2868794-3090823 GCF_002814215.2 Seriola lalandi dorsalis
GGGGGGGGGGGGGGGGGGGGGGGCATACACTGTGATAACATATTCACTATGCTGGCATATATCTAAATTCAAAGTGCTAAATGTCCAGCACACACCGGCTGACTGAACACTGAGGTGAAAAGTTCATGTTGTGATGTTAAATGTGTTGCAACTTTGACTCTCTGGGAAACATGGGAGAGTACAAAGTAGATATCTGTGCATTTCTTATTATCTACTCTGTTTGGACAACAAGCAGAGGAAGAGGGCTGATGTGAGGCTAGACACTGGCAGGAGAAAAGGCATCGCTTCATCACCATTTCATCAGTAAAAAAGTGACTTTATCCACAACTTATTTACAAAATGTCCCATTACTGAACAATGTTTTGCAGTGGTGTGAGAAAATCAGAATAATCAATTGTCCATTGACATCTCGGGCTATTTAATCTGGACTACAACCCACAAACACATTAAGTTGGTGCAGTCTGGCAATGAATCAAACACTGTTGAAAACGGGTTTATACATTTGTCTTCACTGCTTTCTTTCATTCTTAGGATAAGGTCATTTTTTTCTGCACACAATCCACTCAGAGGGGCTCAGTGTGAAGGTGAATCAGACCAACTCAAACCACGATGCTCATCACTGGACGATATTGTATTTTACTGTTAGACTCTAAATCATCATGTCGACCTGACTGCAGTGCTAAATGAGAGCTTCCATTAGCTGTAAATTCCACAGGAGATGTCAAACAACTGTACCTGCAATGCTGGCAAAGATTTCGCTGATTCCTATCAGCACATACTGAGGCACTTGCCACCATATGGGTAAATCTGCTGCATAGTAGATAACGTTGCCAAGCACCTGGTCAATGGTACCATTTGATTTGATGATCTCCAGGCGTTTGGTCTCCAAAATACCTGAGGGGATGGACACAGAAAACAATGCACATGAAAACAGTGAACTGTGCGAAAGACAATGACACATATATAAGTTATAATGCTGCAACATAGATACTTAAGAAAAAATGCAAACAGGGCAATTGGGTGAATCTCTTGTATATTTCAGCCAGGATGAAGAAACACAAAGTATTTATCACTCTGAAGTCCATGACGCCAACAAACAGCCAACACACAGCCGGAGTTAGAGGATTCAGTGACAGTCTATTAAAGATTTAACTAGTTTCTAGGCTACCCTACCACTTCATTAAGATCACATCTGCATGCCTCCATATTATGGCAGTCAGCAATGGAACAGTGCAGACGGTTCAATAATAAGAGCGAAGCAGTTGTCATCACCCGCTACCGCCTGCTAAAAGCTTTATTTGATAGCTATTATCATGTAACCAGCGGCTATTTCCAGATAACTCCCAGAGACAGCCTCCTATCATAACTACACTTAATGCTGCATTTGAGAGGAGTTGTAGCCTTGTAATCCGACTACCCTATAATACCAGCCGTCCATCTCATGCAGTGTGGCCACTGGGCGGCCAAGAGCAAGTCTCATACTATAAACACATATCCCTGCTTTTATTTCCCTTACTAAACATCACATATCAGACAACCCAGTGTGATCCCTGGCAGCTCTGCTCTGGCTTTTTAAAGAGAGCGAGATGCTTTCGGACACCTAAAAGCCATTGAGCTTTAACCAAAGCAGATTAGACCACAAAGTTAAGAGAATGTGATAAAACATGCTAAAAAAAAACATCTCTTCAAAAGCAGTGTCAGTGCAGCTTTTCAGAGCTGGGCCCAGCATGTGGCTGAAGTCTGGGACACAAATGAAAAGGGGATCAGAATCAGTCCACTGTCGCCTTGACAGCGTATCTTCAGCTGTCCCTTTGCGCTGCACGGGAGGTCCAGCTGTCCTCGTGCCATCCATGTCAGAGTGTACGATGAAATCCTGTGAAATATCTCTGCAACAACTTTATCCTGACAAATTCCTGCGCATTTCTTGCACATGGTGATCAAAGTGATTCTAACTCTGAAAAGCAGTGGTGTGAGCAATGTCGTGGACACAGAGTGGCAGGCTGACAAGGCAATGTGACGGACTGGCTATTCTCTGCGCAAATGATGCCACACTTGGTCATTCACAACTATCCGGTTTCAGCTAGTGGACAGATGCAGATATGTACTGAGGACATGTGGAAAGCCAGCTGAGGGAAATACAGTTCAGAATGTATTAATAGTGTGAGCCAGCTCCCAGGAGTCAATGTGTGTAACTGAGTGAATGTAAAGCAAGGAAATGTTGGGGATAAACAGCAAACAGGCTCAGCATATTATTCTTGATGCAGACACAATTTCATCAACACTGAATCTCAATAACTCACAAAGTATCTTACTGTACAGATTGGATCCAGCTGTCTGATCTGACTCCTAAAATCCAGGACAGAACTGTGTTGCACACTTGTTGTGTATTCACCTACTGTTCTGTGACCAGTGCCCACACCACTGCACCACCATCGTAAACCCTTTCTCTTCACTCCCAGGACTCTAAATTGCTTTCTACAATATTCAGAATTTATTTAGCCTGAATTCAAATGCAAGGATTGCATTTTCTTTCAAGAAGCCAAATGGAAAAGTAAATACCTGAATAGCTTTTGAACATCAGAAATGAATATGTTAGAGCACCTTTCCGCCTGGGATTGCTCATGTCCTCTGAAAAGAAAATATTACTTTCAACTGAAAAGTAAGCACATCAGATTTGGTTAATAGCCCTATTACCAAATCTTGCCAATTGAAAAGGATGCTGTTGATGGGCGAAGTCAAGCTTTAGTAACTCAGACTAGACCATCAGAAAATTCTCCCTCAACAAACTTTCTCATCTCTTCTTCACTATGTCTGTAGAAAGTAAGGCTCGAGGATGAGATTGGTCTAGTATCCCTTTCTCTTCATCTTATTGATAAAAACACACAAAGACCACACATATGCTTACATAGGTACTCTATGCTTTAATCTATCGATAATTCTTGTCACTTACTTATATCTGCTTGTATCAGGGGCTTAAAAAGGATCTTAAGGTAGTAAGATGAGCTTTTACCACATAGAAAAATATCCAATGCTCTTTTTAAAAGTACAATAACATCTAAATACTGTGTTTTGTAGTTTTGATGACTTTATAGAAAGTTAAGTTTTGCAGAACTGGATTAAGAGAATCACAGGTTTTTGAATCTGTCAGGACACAAGTATGATCTTATTTGACGGCTCCAGTAGCAGTCATGGGGCTGCTGCAGCAGCACACATTTACAATATTCCTGTATAGCAAAAGGTAAATTAAAGGTGATATTGTTATGCTCAAATGGCATTTATAGAAATATTTGTAGGTGCGTTTTCGATCCAGACTCAATCATTTGTTAAAATCATTATTCTTTTATACAAAATCAAGACTGAACAGGGCTTTCATACCAGACCTCTAATAGATACTTTAGGGCTTAAATTGTTCAATGAATTAAAAATGTATTATTATTTTAAATCGTACAAACACAATATTTAATAAATTCATTTTACAAATGAATGATCCTGCACAATTGTAAAATTTTATTCAGGGCATGTTTAACAATCAATTGGCAACCTGATCCGATACAACAGCCAATATCTAAAAGGTCACTAATGACAGAACATGTTCATATTCTACGAGGTAGATGTATTGTGCATCTGAGAAAGCAGAAAGGGCAGTGGTTGTGGATAATATAATGTGCATTGATTCTAAGGAGTGTTACTGATTTGCTTTCTTCCTGCCTTCAGACTTGTCTCTCTCAAAACATTTTAGCCTGGATGTATCAATGCCACAGCGCCCGCTGACAGGCCTGGCTGAGACTTTATTTCCAAAATAATCCACATGCTGGAAGTAAATAGGACTGAACAGCGGTGCTGCATGCAGGTGCAGTCATTCAGGACCAAAAAGTGAGATGCCACAGCTCCCCCTGTGCTCTACAGGGTGAGGGAAAAAGCCACAACTGTGGGACTGTTCTCCCCCTTCGCCAAGTGGAAGTGATGTTTCGATTCAGTGACAATTAATACTGTCTGTGACACACCATCGACAAAAAACAACACAGTAAAGGCAACCATTAGTTAGAAAAAAGGTTTTGTCAAATACCTGTAAATCATACTCAGGGCGGATCGATAATGTCTTAGCAATAACATTCCTCACAGAGCATGCCGCATTTGTACCATTGTTTGTGAGAGACTGAGCCATTTGTAATGCCTGTCTTTTGAATTAAACTAAGAAATTATGTACCTTGGAAGTACTGATTACATGTGGCATTTAGCACAGAAAACAAGCGCAAGCTTTGTTGTTTCCTTGGTGTTTCTCTGGCCTACTTATGTGACAGCGTACAGAGGACATGTCTGTTAGTGCACTCACCCGCTGCCACGGCCGACCACATCACAAAGAACATCCCCACTGCAATCCTCTTCAGAGAGGAGGGCAGCAGGCCGCGACGTTTCAAGATGGGGTCCACTACTTTGTCCTTAAGGGGAATCAGCATAAGGATGAGCACTGCGTCAAACATGGTGAGCCAGGCGGCTGGGAAGCGGAACGTCATCTGGGGGATCCAGAGGAGAAAGATGAGGTAAAACTGTGTAAAAAGGCAACAAAGCATGAAAACTACTGAGAATGTCAATGCATTCCAACACAGTACAGAAAGTGTTAGTGTGCATATGAGTGTGCCTGTGAGTGTGTGTACTTCGGGCTTGACATTGCTTTGGCACCCCCAAGTGGTCAAAACCAAACATAAAGATATTAAAAATATTTATTCAATTCACAGTAAAGAAAACACACAATCAAATAAATGTATGATTAGTGAATGAATTGCAGAAATATTATTATCATTATTATTAGTAGTAGTATTAGTTGTAGAAGTAGTATTAATAGTGGAAGCAGTAATAATTGTAGTAGTAATAGCATACTTTTCGAGTGGCCTTGACACAAACAATTCAAAATAATTTTTCAGCACAGATCTAAATCTATTACCATAAAGTGTAATCTATGAGAGGAATAATTACACTGCTAAAACAGTGAGCATACAAAGTGTCTACAAGTTCAGGCAATATCTCATTGAAGGAGCAATGAAAGACTGTAAACTGCTAGAGATGTTTTTTGCAATTCAAATTCCTAGTGCCATCTGAGCTCCTGATGTGTCTCTGGTTTAACACTTCTGATAGCATCATTTATTCTCAAATTGAATTTCCATTTCTTGGAGTAACCGCTGGCAATCTATACACAGCTCCTTAGAAGCTATTTTCCTCCCTTGTTTGCGCATTATCATATTCAAAATGATAGAAAGTACTCAGTGAGATTTTTTTCTTTGCCAAGAGAAGCATGGCATGAATGACGGGGGTGTCCCAGCAAGCCTCGGTCTGTGGTAGGCATGGTGATCAGCATTTTCTACTCCCCAAAATGGACTACATACATTATGTATTATATGCATACACGCTCCATATCATGTGTCCCAAGAGATGAAAAACAAGTATCATTGAGGGAGCAATGAAAGAAAAGGTTATTCTTCCTACAAAAAATTATGTTTCTTTTGTGGGCAGTTCTCAAATATTTGCTTTGTTGAGGAACTATGGGTAGTTTCACCGGCTCAGGCATCCAAACACATACAAATTAAACAAAATCATTCTCTGAAGAAAATGTGTATGGCTTATGGTTATTTTTTTTTAAAGGGGAGGTGAGTTGGCATTGCTTTGTATATAAAAAGGTCACAGGATGCCATATAGATACATTAAAAAGGTAGTTTTAAATATATCAACAAACAAATATATCAGCAAATACTAACACTAAAACAACATGTCACCACAATAGAGTATACTAATGTCAGGACATAATCTAATCATAATGCCTGCCTTCCTTTCCTTGTTATCATTATTAGTGTGGACTCTTGTTTTTTTGAAGAGACAGTATTTGTTCAAGCTTAGGCCCTGAAATGTGACAGGTGAGGTGAGGGAGCAAATCACAGAGGCATCTAATCTCACTTCCCTTTTGATGTTGAGAGGTGTCGAGGCTCGTAGCAGAAACGCTTAGTTCCGTTTTTGATACGCGATAAAAAAGCATGAGGGGGAAAAAAAAAAAACACACAGCCAATATAGTTCTTAAACACAGTCAGAGACAGTGGAATACAAGTAACCAAAACTATGTCACACCAGTTTAATAGTGTCACGAGTCTAAGTGAATATTATTGTGAAATATTAAAATATACATGTGCCGATTATACAACACTAGGTTAGACTGTGAGGTTTACAGGCAAGTGTTTCACTTCGCATTTCCATGAAATCAGTGCACTTCACCATCACCCCCAGTGTGCCTCTTCAAAAAGCAGAACAACCGTGCTATACATACTACACCTCCTAGTCTATTCCAATTTCATCTCTTTTAAACCTTTGATTTTTGAGGAGTGGTGTATCATGTGGAGGAAGTGAGGGGGTTTCAGTCAGAACTTAACATCCAGTCTGTCAGAGTGAGACACAGGTAAGCCAGCAACACTCGTCAGGAAGAGTCAGGGGGAGGCGCTGCTGTGGAGCGATACAATCACAGCCAGGTTGCTAATCTGTGCGGTTTTAGTCTGTGAAGTAAAGTTCTGACTTAATCCCCAAGGCATTACCAACCTTTGCTGCTGCCTCCAGCTGTTGCCTACCATTGTGTCAGAGACCTACCAACTCCTTTAGTTTCAGCAGTGAAAAAAATCTAGTTCAAACCTACTTATGTGCAGGCAGGTTAAAGCCCCACACTGGTATGTTTAATGCAATAAAATATGAATAGAATGAATAGAATTATGCAGTAGTTTAGTTAACATGTGAATAACACGACACAATGTCAAACCACAGATGTCACCACAATGATGTTATTTTTTAATTAAACAAGAAACAGGTACTTGGACTGAGAGGGTCTCCACTTTAGATTACCTGGTGGGATTCAACAGTGCTGTTTGAGGCGGTATCAGGAATCCTCAGATGGAGGCCCTGCAGGACGTACGTTGTCTGCATCTGCAGCACAATAAGGAGATTAGAGTCTCAGCATGAAGTAATTCTCCACTTTCTGATCACCAGGATGTCTGCTGCAAAACCATTCTCCTCCAATATTGAAACGGAAAATAATCTTCCTTCATATTAACACGTGTGCATATCTGGAACTAGAGGAGCTCATATTACAATATTAAATTCTTTCAGATTTTTCATCTCATGTGAAAAAATTGCTCATAAATTTTGATTGAACTTACAATGGGTTGATCTTACCTGGAAGTACACGGTCCAATATGGGATGAGGGCAAAGAAAACTGGGAGGATTTTCATCAGGGCTTTCACTTCCTCTACTTTCTCCTCTGGAAATTTTCCTCCATAGGTCACTTTGGCACTGTCTAGTAGTGTCGGTTTGTTGCTTCATGGGAATTTAAAAAAAAAAAAAAGAAAAAGAAAAAGAACCTTTAAAATGCTATTTAGAAGTACAGGGTGATTGGCAGCATAAAATAAACACATAAATAAATAAATATATATTATAGTAGAATTATCCTAACTCTTGAAGTGGGAGACTTAATCAGCCTTCTTTATGAACATCTCACTCCTAAATAACAGCTCTTCTAGAGACAGGAAAGAAACTTTATTCTAAAGCCTATAATCCCCATCTCAGGAGAGAATAGCCCTAATAAGAAATTCTTGAAAGGCTACAGGATTGGCCAACTTAAAATATTCAATGTCAAGTTTTTGAACCGATTGTGCTACTTTGGTTCAAAGTCAAGTAACAGCACTTCAGAATAACTTCTCACCACAGGGAATGAAGATGAATGCCTGGACCAGTGAAAAAAAAAAAAAAGATTTATACAGCGGGATCAAAAGAGGCTTTAACATAAAGGTCTATCAACAACACCTGGCTGTGTTATTCCACTGGATCACAGTCACCATCCCACTGAACTTTACCGTGAACTAAAATACTAGCTACACTGTAGGAAAAGAGCTGTCCCATTGAGAATGATGAATGCTTTGCTACACTGCAGTTATTGTGAGCGTGCTGTTTGTCATTCAGTGTGTGTTTCTTTAGCACTTTTATTGCCTGACAATAGACTTTCATGATATCTTTCTCCTATCAGTATATAAAATGCCTTAAATTGACTGACACACAGAGGTGATATGCTGCTCTCACCGGAGCAAGTTAGGTTCTTTAGGTTTCTTGGACCAGCAGGCGAAGCTCAAGATCTTGGCCATATCTGTGAAAGCGCTGCCATCAGCAGGCTTGGTGATGAAGACAGTTCGGCCCAGGAGAAAGACCAGGAAAGAGACCCCGAGGCACACCGCTGGGATGATGTAGCCCAGCTCAAAGCTGAAATTTTGCTGTATGTAGGCCACACCTCCCAAAGACAAGATGGCTCCCAAGTTAATGCACCAGTAGAACCAGTTGAAAAATCTGCGTGTGGCCTCCGGTCCTCTGTCTTTGACCTGAGATTACACACACAGCAGGATGACACAAATGCAAGGAGATTGTTTAAAATGAAATAATTTAGCCATCTCAGAGAAAAGACCTTGAACCCTAAACATTGCTACAGTTGTGTCATGACAGTTTGATTGTCAACCAGCAGCCTTAGTCAGCTAGAGTATAAAAGAAAGAAGTCATCAGCACTTTGGTAGGAAAGTTGCCACATGAGGAAATTAACTCCAAAAAGTCTTTTTTTTTCTAAGCAGCAGCTGCACTGGTGAACAAAACCAAAAAATGCATTAGTATAGACCAGCTTGAAAAATCATGACAGCACAGAACAGAAAAGACAAACTGCGCTGACAAAGAGGAACCATGGTCACAAAACTGAAACTGCCAGGGATGTGAAAGATAAAATGGTTAAAATTACTGTATTTAGTATGATAATAATGTAATTAATAGCTGTATGAAATTGGTAAAAGTATAAGGTGACAAGAGAAGGGAGTTTTGATGTTTTGTTTTTTTTTTACTTAGGGGGAATTATAAATTATAAACAAAATAAACAGAAACTTTTTGTTTATTCTTTATCTTCTCACTGTGGCTCTGAACATTCTGGAAGAATCTGCAATGACAGCCTGCACCATTAGCTACCAAAACTGCAATAAATTCAGTTATACGTCTATGCATGCACATAATATTATTCTCATAATGCCACTGAGCCATTCGATGCAGTTGCCCCTGTGGTGGAAAAGATTTTATCAGTGTGTGATGAAGTGGACATGACTTTTATATATGAGCACAAAAGATGCAGCAGTACAGCTACAATTAACTATTGGGGAGATAATGTCACGGCATTCACAAGCCGATGCCGAGCATAAATCTTTCTGGGGTTCTTCGCTGAAGTTGTGCTGTGTCAGTTACAAAATCACTTGATTGTTCTGTGTTACCACCACCTGCACTTTAACGTGTTGTAGAATAATACATATACAGAGTAATTTTGCTTTTGTTGCTCCTGAGTTTAGTTTAGACACAAAATCAATCAGAGTAAGTGGTTGCGTTCCCTCCAGCCTTTAGTCATGTCAGGACAAGACAAACATTTTTAGCGATGACCCTCAATCAAACACATAATGTGATCAGTAAATATTACATTGCTGAGAGACATTACATCTCACAAAAGGACAAAAAAGGGACACAGTTACAATACAGTCCCCCCCCCCCCCCACTCTGAATCCTGCTTTAATTTCATTCCCCAACTTTAAGATCTGTCCAGTACTAGCTGCCTAAACAGATGCCTCTATGCTGGTCTGGTGTGCAGCCCAAGTAATACTACTAGTAATACTGGAACGTTATGATTTTTGTGCTTATGGTGCATATTAATTGAAAAAAAAAAAAAAAAAACTCACAACATTAATCATCGCAAATTTCACACTGCAAAACGCTAAAATGAAATATTCAATTTTTCTTAAACTGAGTAAATTTCAAGTATAAGCAGGTGCTTATTTTGTTCTTTCAGCTAGAAGAGCAGTAGTGAAGGAAAAGGAAAGTTCTGCTTTGCCTGATGAATATTGTAATTCAAAATTAGTTTGTCAAGTTAATTTTTATATAATCATTTTTTCCCTATCAATCTCTGGCACTAGTAAAAGCCGGACTAATTCCATATGTTGCTTTATGTTGTGTGCTGCTGTAACACGTCTGTGTTATTGTGTTTCTCTTTTGTTTTGGTCCAATGTATGGATTGGGCTTAATGTTGTACATGCTGTGTTTGAACACGATCAAAAGGAGCATTGACAGAAACGTGACAATCTTGAATTGAGCGTAGTGGGATCAAGCACTAAGCGTATTCACCCTGCCAGTCCCCTTTGAAAGGCTTTACCCACTCCTGATTCGATTACTGTGAGAAACAATGATCCCATTGACCAACTTCCCCGCTTATTAAACTGCTTCCTCTAGGTACTCTGGATAATCTGACATTATTGTGTCACCAAACTGCCAGACGTGTTGTTTCACTCCTTATCATTCATAGCATTGCTCTTGTTTATTTGTGTGACTGTGCATTTGTATGAGTGAAAGACAGACTACACTATGGCCAACCATGTCAGGCCGTGATGATCAAGAGCATGCATGTCTAACTGCACTGTCATGGTGTAGCAGAAATACCATCACATGTCTGATTTCCATGATGTCACACTGCATACCAAATCTCACACAGTCCTATGTGAGAAAAAACACCTTCTAGTTTATGATAAAATCTAAGTCTCCTTTAAACATTATTTATTTAATATTGACTTTGAGATCTGAAAGAAATATTGTTCATACTGTACCTGATCTGCCCCAAATGGAGTGATGTTGGACTTCACAGTACCCACACCTAATGCAATTAAAAAAAGTCCAGTGTAGACCACTGGGCCACAATACGGGGCACGAATGGGGCAGGTTACATTGCTTGGAGGGGTACTGTTTGTGCTCAGACACTCAGCAGGCTGCACAGGAAATGCCACCTCTTCTCCACACAGGTGTATCCTGGTGTCTTCATTTGAAATGAAAGGGAAAAACAGCAACCCAGCAAAATATAGGATCAAACTTGAAGCAATGGTCCAGAATTTCCCAAGGTATGCGTCCGCCAACCAGCCTCCAAAAGGTGAAATCAGGTAAGTTACTCCCATGAACACCAGAGGTGCCTGACTCGCCTGAGTGCCCTCCCAATAAAAAGGATTGCTATTGAGAAAAAGAACCAGATTGGATGTGATGCCATAGAAGGCAATCCTTTCTAAGGACTCTGCCAGCAGGATGGCTGCACATGCTAGACGTCTTCCCTGGAAAACTGATGGTGGTGAAGGTCTGTTGGCAGTAGAGTCCAAAAGAGGGGTGCTTTCACTGGCATCCCTGTTGTTAGCCATTCTCAACCAAATTTAATGGCTTAGGTTCCTATTAGATTAGCAAGAGTTCAAACCTGAGAAGAAAATACAGAGCTAGTTTAACAGGTTAACCAAACGTTGTCATCACTGTGTACACAGAGAAAACAGCTTGCTGTGCCTTACTCACAATATGTGAGTAGTCCAAGGAGAGTCACTTTGCTTATCATGTGTGATACAAGCACCTTCAGTCATGTTAACCTAGCTTTAGCACAGAAATAGCTTGGTAAGAGTTTGGCTTTTACATTACCTTTAACTACTGAAACACGTCCCTGGGGTCCTCGTTGTCTCCATTAACGTAGTTAATGTGTACCGCTCAAATGTTTACTTTGTCTCGTCTTAAATCGACACTTTATCTAAGGAGAACTGGAAGTCAACAAAAAACAGTCACAGTACTATCGCGTGACACATAGCTCAGTCAATAAACTGTCACACTTGCGTTTCCCTTGAGACGATCTAAAAATGAAACGCACCCAGCGTGCCCTGTCACCGAGGCGGTTCACGAGCCCATCCATGTGATTTGGAAGTTTGTTCTATTCAAGCAGACATTGTACCACCGAGAGAAGGAAGTAGTGGGGCGGTTTTCTTTTTGTTTTTTTCTCCCAGCTGATTCTGGTGTTAACAGACATGTCACCAGACAAGAGTGTGTTTCTGGGTGTGTTTTTTTCTTTTTTTAAACTCGAACTAAAATTATGGTCTCGTAATAAAATACAGCAATGGGTCAAAGTGCGAGTGCAGTATGTGCTACCGTCATTTGTTTCCAGGGGATCATATAGGAGACGGACTTGTAAACATTTCAAGCGTGGTGCACTGCCAAGCGCTGAGGTAGCCGTGTTGTTGCTCGCTGTTAGCTTTGCCAAACGAGTAACTTGAACAACTGCCATGGGTCCAGGAAATGTGATAGTTCCGCTTAGCAAGCCTAAAACAGCCCATAGGAGCTCGGTTTGCTGCATCATTCCCTCTGGTTCTCATTAATGTTAACATATTAAGTAGTTAGCTCGACAGCCCAGCCTTTAGTGAAGACATGAAATTACTCTTTCTTGCCTGTCTCAGTCCCAAAACTGGGAACCACACTACAGCTGAGAGAATAAGGTAATTTACTTGTTGCTAAGTGTAGCTAGTTACAACAGCAGTTGCTAATTATAATTAGCCTGCACTGTTAACCATGGCTATTTGAAACTAAAGCTGTCGGTGTGAAACTGTCTGCCTTACTGTATGGCTGTAATAACTCAGCTGTGACTGAAAGAAAGAAATCAGCAAAATATTTAATGACTGTTGATAAGTTGAACAAAAGACTTTTGAGATAAAGGTAGTTTCAGTGTTTGCTTAACCACTCTGACTTCTTACCAGCCATTCACTTAAATGTTTGTTTTATTTTAGGTCCCACATTGAATCAGCAGGACACACTTGTGAGCTCAGAGATGCAGCAGAATTTCAGTCACCTGCTGAGGTGGCTAACCTTGTATCTCAAAATCCTCCATTTGAGGGTGCACTGGCCATTCATCTGTTCAGAGCAGGCAGACTTCTCTTGGGTAAACATGCTTGCTGTTACATGATCTATTCACTTACTTAATGCATATATTTCCAGTCATTTGTCATTTATTGTCAGTGTAGTAGCAGACCTACAAGTACACAGATACCTGTCCCACAAACGGTAGAACCTTTCTCTTTTATGTCTGACTTTTATACTAGACATCCAAGTGCCCTTTGGTGTCATCTTTGGCGGGACAGACATAAATGAAGATGTGAAAGTTCAACAGAAGCTTGTGGTTATGGAACAGGTGCTGCTGAAAGCCAGGTGATGTTTCTGGAAGCTACTCTTTTAACCCATTTAATACCAAACAGCTCCAAATTGAGTACATGAACTTTACCACTTGAAGCACACAGATTGATTTTTTCAAAAATTATTTTTGGAAAAGTTTTATGACAATATGTGTTGTGGTCTTGACCACTGCAGAATCATAATGCAGAATATGCTCTCTGTCCCACCTGTTTGTTTGTATCTCTGTGGAAATCTCAAATGATTTCATACAGAATAATAATAATTATGATTATATTTTGCATTTGCTCTTAATGTTAATACTACTTTTTTTGTATCACAAATGATAATGTCATCTTAATGATTTGAGTGAAAAATCGAATCATTGAAAGATGTACATGAATTTCAGAGTATATAAATATCTTAATATTTGTTATGTGTCCCCTTTGCTTTACTGGCAGCATGTGCTTGAGCTAGCACGGACTGCACAAGTTTGTGAAATACCTGACTACCCATGTCACCCCAGTATGATTTGATAATGTTTTGAAGAGCTTCTCAGTTTTCAAGTGCCCCAATAAATGTTCAGTGGGGTTTAAGTGAGGTGACTGTGAAGGAAAGTCCATGACAGTCAGGACTCCTTGGTCTTCATTGGTCTTCAAGTAGTTCTTGCAAAGCTTTGAGGTGTTTTTGGGGTCATCATCCTTTTGCACTATGAATCATTTTTTCCACAAAGATGCAAAAGAGGAGGGTGTAGCATGTCTCTGAGGAATATAGTGGTACTTCTCAGTCAAGGTGTAGTCAATTTGGTGCAGGTGTAGTAAAAACACACACAGACATGAATATTCCCACCACCTTGTTTCACTGTTGGTTTGACATACTGTGGTATCATTCTCTTTCCTGTTTGTCTCCTTACATAAACCCTTCTTTTACATGGATTCATTAGTATATAAGATTTTTTTTCCCCAGTCATTCACTGTGAAATGGTTCTATTTCTTAGCCCACCCCAAGCATAAGCATGTAGCATATATACTATATATATATATATATATATATATGTGTGTGGGTCTGTCTGACTGTCTGTCTGTCTGTCTGTCTGTGTCTCTGTCTGTGTGTATATATGTATATAGACTAACCTTATGATTCCCATATGTGTAATAAGCAGTTTTTACAGCAGACTTCTGAACATATAGCAGGAGAAGCACAGGTGCAACTAACCAGTTCTTGTCCTGCTGTGACAAGGCAACGTATCTGCTGTGAAAAAGTGTGTAACTGTGGCAGTATAGTTGTCTTAACATATCAATAATGGATGCTAAATTGATTAATTAGTGCCAAATATGTTAGTATATATCACAACCTGTTTTACTCACTTTCTTTTATAGAGGTCTGATGCAGACATCACCATCCTGGAGTGTGAACAGGAAGTAAATGTGACCATTTAATACCTCTTAATTGAAATTGTTAAAATGAAATCAAGGCATCTTCTAATTTCATTAACCATGTGATTCTCAGTCTTGGACCTACTAACAAACCTGATACAGATTTACAAGCTGAAAATGAAATTGTTGTCACAGTTGTGACCAGTGGGAATAAATGAGGTGTTGCCATAAATCACTGCATATGTGGCCTATTTAAATGTGGGCATAGTATTCATCCATTTAGTGTTGTTGTAGAAATTGCAATAAAAAATACATGGCAATTCAAAGTTTTATATATTTCAGCAATACCTGATCTGTTGTAATGCATTTGAATCATATTAACTAGTGTGTCCATTAACTGTGAGGATGCCTGGAGTACAGGCATGAAAGAATGAGGCTGAACACATGCACACAAACCCCAGCTGTGCACGCTGTGTGTTCTCTCCTCCCATAGTTTAACATTGAAAAGTTAATCTGCACACAGGCTTATCAATATCTCATCCTGTGCCCTGGTACCAGATCCTGGTGACTGTTATCATTATGATGAAAATAGATGCTAGGACATCTATTTAGTAAATCTAAGGGGATAATTGCCTTCTGGGAGAAAAGATGGATTTCCAGGTCTCATGACTTCAAACATCTGAATCCATGCACCTCCTGCTGTTTGTGCCTTCTTACACAAACCTTGATCATGAAATTCAGTCACCACCCTGAGCCCTTTGGCCCATTTACTAATGCACAGTCACATATGTACAAATGAATATCTCCCCACTGGTTTTTGCTCCACATTGCATAACATTTTGTTTTATACTTTGTATTCTTATTGTATTCATCCATAAGTCATTTTCCTTCAAGCCATAAGCAACAAAAGACTCAAATACAAGTGTAGGGAGGTGGAGACAGAGAGAGTCTGTAACCATAACTTACAAAAGTGAACAAAAAGAACAATTACAGTTAATGGATAGTTAAAAGGCACCCAGATGAACTGATACACAAAAGATCCACAAGGCCAAACATTTGCCATCACAACATCAATATATCATTTTTCAGATATCACAGTTATGGTCAATACCAGTATATCACTACACCCCTACCTTATTTATTGAAATTGTCTATAAGGGGATGAAAGCATTGTTATTGTTGTTTTTTTTTTTAATCAGGTTTGCCGTTGCATTTACTGACAAACTGAAAGAAGAGGCAGAGTTATTTTTGGTATGATTCCACTCTTGTATTTTAATACACCATCCACAGTAGAATAGTTTATATCGAATAAGCATTGATGCCTGCATGTCCAAGTCTGTGTGTCATGTTGCTAATTCTTGCATTGCTCATGACAGCCTGCTATGCTGCGCCCATCCCCCCAAACTTAGCAGCTAACACATAAGTGTTATTTTAACATAAACTAAATGTTGACCCATGTATTACAGAGCAACAATGAAAAATCAAGAGTGAGCACAAAAGTTTTTTGTTTGTATTTTACGGCACTTCAGTAGACAGTCGTAGCCTGACGGCCTCAATAAATACAACAGAAGGGCTTTTACTACACAAGCACAATATCCGGCCCTGTCCCGTAATAGTTTGGCATTAAAACAATATTAGCGTGTTTTATTTTCAGATTAGATTCCAGCCGTAGGCTGTAGATTGAGGCGAGTGGCATGCTTTATCTCTGCCATTTAGTGCTGACAGCAGGAAGACAGGACAGGCACTGAGAGGCATCGCCATGCTTTGTATTGTGACAGAAAACACACATAGAGGATGAATCTAGTGTGATAACATCCAGTCAATTTTCTCTCCATCCCCTCTGATTTATTTGGTAGCACTCCCATTATCTTAGCAACTGCTGTCCTGACTCTTTTAAAGTTTAGATTTGCTTTAAATATGTTTGGAGCACAAAGAGCATTAATAGGCTTTTTCTCTTTTCTGACATAAAGAGAAAGAAAACATTTAATCAAATGTAATTTGGATAAACAAACATTGCCAATAATTACTGATTGATTTAAAACTAAGTATTTCTATTTAGTACCTGTTTTAACCAGATTTTTCTATTTCTTTCTCCTTTGAAGCTGTCCCAGAGCAGTAAAATCTATGTCCAACCCCAAGGTAAGCTCTGCAGAATAAATATCCTCGCTTGATGCCATGCATCCCTGACTCGCTATTGAAGTGTTACATTAATCAGCTTTGACATTTTTTCCTCCATTATCATACTGTCTGCAGTACAGAGTTGTGTTTGCTCTTGCCATTGGCCACAGTGCCATGTAGGACAGCCCAAATCACTCTTCCATGTTGTTTCCCACCAGTAGCCTTGTTTGGCAAATAGTGTCCCTTCATAGATTAGAGGAGAGCCTTGGGCCAGCTGCATGGCTGAGCCCGGACCAGTGAAAGCTCATTTTTTGTGCTTGTCACGAGATAGTGATCACACGTCCTTTTTACATGGACCACACAAAATAATATTTTGGTCACATTAAAAAAAAAATGTATTTTACCTATGAAAGGTTACATAAATGTTGCCTTTTTATACAAATGTCAATTTTTGTACTTAATATGAATAAATGTTATGAAGAATATAGGATGTGTTTGCTTTTTATGGTGTCGCATTACTGACAGGCTATTATCATGAAAACTATTCTGGAGTTTCTCATTTAATGAATTAAAAGCCACTTTGATCATTTGTTTCATAGTTTATAATTTCTGTAAAGTAAAATCTTTACTGAGAGTGCTGTGCCTTGTATCTGTCTGTGTTTATTTTAAAGGCATCCAGACAGAGGTGACTGAGAAATTCTGCTGGGCTGAATTCTTGAGGAGTTCAGGTACTGTTGTGGCTTCAATTTGTTGTCAGTCCAGCTGCTGTCTAGACAGTTTCCAAGTTTATTTATTTATGCCTTTGAATGGAAAATATTTCCCAATGAAAGCTGCTATGAGCTCATCCAGAGTAAGCAAATAAAACAGATTTTTTTCACTCGTTTTTATTGGTCTACTGGCCATTTAATACCAAGACTGAACAGTAAATATTGAAATTGCTATTATATGGATTTGATTTGATTCATATATTTATTATCCCAAGTGGGAAACTTGATTTGCAGTCAGGGATACATGTATTTGTTATAAATGGGATATACTGCATTGTAGCTTGATATAAGTAACATTTTGGTAAAGTACTGAGTCAGTCTGTTGTGACTGTTATAAACTTTATAAACAGTTGTGTCTCATCTAATTATTAGGGCTATGTCTCAAACTATAGAAGGGAGTTTTGTGTGCACATCCACTAAACCTTAGTGGGACAGGTGCTGGATACAATGTTTAATGCAATAAATGGAGAAGTACCTGTTCACTGAAATTCAAGCTTCCTTGAAAAATAGGATTACTGGTGTCATTCTGACCAGATATGCGCAGCGGTGCCACATATTTGTAACTGTTTGCAATACATGAAAGCCTCTACACTGCTTCCTTCTCTCTTTATCTTCTCTCCACATTCCCCACACCTGAAAAGTACCAATCAGAGAGCGTACATTTGCTCTGCGCTATGTTAGATACATCAGTGTGGTGATCAGGGAAGCAAGAGTTTATTCACTTACTCAGCCCCCCCTGCATCCTTCAACTCCCATTTGAATAGCTCAGTAAATATGCACAGTTACTCCTCCTCTTCACAAACTGTCTGGACTTTAAATTGGACATTGCAAGATGATGTCCGTCTCAGGTGCATTAGTGCTCATAGAGAGCACAGCTGACTACATTTGATTAATAGCCCAACAGTCCTGGGCTATTAGTCACCATGCTTTACAACCAGTGCGAGTAATACTAATCGCCCACAGTCTCTTCTCCATTTGTTACACTTGAAATAGGAGTCACTACTATTGTGCTTATCCCCACATGTGACGAAAGCACTGTAATCTGACTCATAGTTGTTTTTTAGACGTGTAAAGATTGTTACACTTTCTGCTCATGTGCTGTCTGAGGTGATCATTTGTCTGAGTCATTTACCGTAGATGCAGGTTAGATGCATTACAAAAAAGGGTCCATTCGTTTTGTATTTTTCTTGCCACAGTGTTATCACCACAGTGTATTTGACAACACGTTTTCTGGATTTTCATTTGAGTTTGTGTGTAATAGGAACCAGTGAATGTGACCTTAAGCTAGAGAGCTGACAGTTAAATCAAAGGAAATGATAACTGATCCTGCAGTCTGTGTTTAACTGTTAGAAAGTGCTTTTGTGGGCATAACGACTTTAGTTGTTGTTTAGTTGTCATTAGATGGTCTTGGCTTTCTGCTGTCTAAAAGAGTAGATGTTCCCTGTCCTACTTTTAAAGCCTGATCACCTGCTTTGTCACCTTCAGTAATCAGTCTCAACAATTTCCCTTATGTTTTAGTTTTCCGTAAGCACACCAGTGCAGTCTGATAGAAGTGACTCCTCCAGCAACCTTTATTCTCTCCTGTCAGCTCTCCTCCTCCTTTTGCTTCCACACACACTCCCAGCACAGCAGGGGGCACTATCCTATGTGTGTGTTCTCTCCTCCCAGATCTTGGTTGCATATTGATGCACTTTTTCAACCCCCCATCTGGTGTGACATCAATTAATCATTACTAAATAGTGAAATCTAGAGTATATCCTATGTGGGCTAGCGTAACAAAGGCGTGCAGCAGTTTGAGCGTTAGGAATACATTTTCTATTCTGTGTGGCTCAGACACCCACCTGTGAACATAAAAGAGGCAAAGAAACCCCTCCTACCTGTTTGAAGATACAGACTATACTGTATGTGTGTCTCTAATTATCCTTTGGGTGTCATATACCCTCCAAAGGCACTGACTTCAGCACTGGGATCCAGAAGCTGTCAGTCCATGAAAGCCACTTGGTGTATGTTGTTTGGGGTCCCTGCTGTGCGCCATGTGAGGTGGGGTTAAGGGGATACATGACAAGAACAGCCCTGAGGAGTAAGCAGTGATGCTTTGAATCACTGAGGGGTGAGGGGGAAATAAGCAGGGGGTCTGTTGTCACCTTGTCCAGTTATTGGTACTGATGATTGATACTGAATAAATTGCACATGAAGCTTTCAGTGAAGTAGATCTATGAATAGATAATTAAAAAGCAAATGATGGGTGAAGGAGTGTTAAGAGAAATACCCATTATCATCTTGTCATGATCAGGGAACAGTGTTTCTTGTCATGCTTGAAAATGGCCTCATGCTCCTGGGTCATTATACGACCACGATGAGTGTTTTGTTTCCATATCGAAACAAAAAAAAGGAAAATATGTGGATATTAAAAGTAGATCACTGTTATATCTTCTGCTCATCCCAAAGTGTTAAGTCGCACGCAGACACAATTACTCGCACTCTGCTCTTGTGAGCTGGTTATTTTTCTCTGCTATTTAAAGAAAGAACGTGTCATGCCCCATGTTTTAACTCGCATCAGTACTTTTTCAGTTGTGGTGATGGCAGCGGCGTTCAACGAAATGAACAGGGAACAGTGAAACTGCAGCACAAATGCTAGCATTCCTGTTTTGTCCAGCTCGGTGTGTGTTCTGAATAGAAATGCAGCTTCCCAGCCTGAACCCTCTGACTAATGTTGGTGCATTTCCTCACTGGTAGCTTCATACAAGTAGATGCTCTCATCTGCTTGTATGCACTGTTTGTGTTTGTCTGTAGTGGAGAAAAGAAAACTAACTGTGTCTGACTTATGCGGTATGCAAAAGCATTTTTGCTGTAGTATCAACCAGTATCACACCTCTTTAAAATTGATACATAATGGGTATCACTTCACAATAAGACTTAAGAGTTATTATACGACTCCCTTTTACCGGCTATAAATACTTGTTACTCTTTAAGAAATGATGATGTCTTTCACACTTTACAATAAGGCTCCATTTTACCAGTTATAAATGGTAATAACTCATTAGTAAAAATGAATGAGTAAGCATTAACTTGATCTTGCCAAATAATGAGCCTGCATCAATGTAAACTGTGTTATAACTTGTTAATAATTGTTTATTTATGATTTTTAAAGTGTTGACAACCGAATTAATAACCTAATTATAAACCATTTATAAATCCTTTATAAGGGTAGTCTTATTGTAAAGTGGTACCCATAATGTTAACTGGCTTGATATGTCTCAGCTGTGTAGTGTAGTTTAGTTAGTATATATGATTTTCTTAGTAAAGTTCTTTGTTTCCATGGGGTTGTCATTATTTTGTCTACACCCTGCAGAGTCTGCTCTGGTTGTCACCCTGTGCCACTCGACAGATTAAAAGGAGCTGTTCAGATATATATGTGCTCCCACATCCATGAACACACGCTTACACAGATACTGATTAAAGCATTAGGGGATTGTTCCAAATGCCCTTCTGAAATCAAAGGCAAACGAACAAAAGTGTGTTTTGCACAGAACTCACAGAACTGCGAAGAGACAGAAAAGACTGCTGCTGGCAGAACAGATGATTTGCACAATTCGTTTTTCTCCCCTGAGGAAAGATGAATTGCTTCTCAGGTCCAAAGGCTTTGTTTATTTCTTTGAATTTCTTGTTCATTTTGACAGGTCTGTGCTCTGGTATGATTCCAGAGATGATCCATTATTTTGCTGCATCATGTTCTGAGGTAGTGACATGGGTGTTTACCTTAGCTTGCGTCCTCTCTCATCTTGCGAGTCAATGCGAGGAAGTTCAATATGTCCCGTGGATGTAGAGCTTTTTTGACAATCGGCTCCTAGGATCAGGGTCAGTGGCCAGACTCCATGCTGTCATTTTAAGATGCTCTTTAATAGCATTAAAAGAGCTGCCTCAGCCTCCTGATCTGGACTTATCTGGCAGCAGGGGATTTCACTCGACTGTCACTGTGCTTTAAGCACGTGCTGGTGTCTGTCTGTGATATTATTTTCAAAATGGTTTTGAATTGTTTCTCAGTTTGTCACAGACACTTAAAATGTAGCTCCTCCCTGAGCTGCTTTTCACTTCATTTCAAGTTTGGTCCAATACCGTTTTGCCAGCATAACCATTAGGAGCAATACTATTTATGATTTATCCTTTTGGGTTATTGTCAAGCATAAAATTTATTTTCTCTTGTAACCCTTTAATGTTAGAAAATCCTCGCACATCTGCTGGTGTTTAAGTAAAGTCATTTTTCTTCTATTGATTCATCAAACCGTAATGTTTAATTGTTGCGTTTACACCAACCTTGCTTAAAGATGACATAAAACCAAGATTGTTGTCTCAGGCGTAAAGAACTGGGCATAATAACTTAAATATTCCCGTCACATGAAATTTATAAACCACTTCTGTTGTTGCTTTGTTCCACTGGGAAAGTTAAAATCTGTGTAATATATTTTTTTTCTGTACTGTTCTTCCTTGAGACCGTTGAGTCCACCACTTTCGCCCCAGACTGAAATTTCTCAACGAGTCTTTGATGGATTGCAGTGAGGTTTGGTACAGACATTTATCTGTAAGCTCCACTGTGCCTAAGCACAGCCTCACAGAACTGCTCGCAGGACTGTGGACTCATAGTCCTGTTAATCTCCATTTTGGTGCAGGTTCACATTGGGGTTACCCTTCTTTGCTGTCAGAAGTTAGCACTGTTTAAATGCTAGGTAGTCTCCCTGCTTAACCCACTCTCCATTAGGCAGCTGTAAATGTCATTAGGTTCACCTCCTGTATAAACCTGCAGACGATGTACAGAAGTGAAGTAATTATCCATTTAAAGTTCATTAGAGGATCTGCTTATTGTTGAGAAGTCTGAGGCTGACAGTGTGATGTATGCAGCCATATTAACAGCACGGGGCTCTTTTATCCTCTGCCTTTAGAAGGAAAGGTGCAGTACGGTAGTGGTTGGCAGTGAGCGCAGTTGTCTGCCGGCCAGTTTCTGACTAATCTCCGGATTGATCCTGAAAGTTGGATGATCTGGGAGAAGAGTCGATTTAGTGGCCCTGCCTCTCAATTAAAGTGAGGTTCTCCAAAACATTTGATGTTGTTAGCATGATGCTGGGTTAGCTGATTTTAATCTAAGGCCATTCACTGAGCATACACTCCGGCTCTTTAGTTATGATGCCGTATTACACACTGATTAGGCTGCAACCTTGCAGTTTTCAGACTATTTCCTTCTTGAGCGTTACAACTCTGATCAGAGAATTGTGCAAGCACATTAGTCATTGCTGTCTTATTTTCCCCATGACCTTGGGTGATGTATTGCTTTCATTATCTGCCGATGTACTTGGGATGTTCATTATGCAGTGTTTTGATATTGTGGCGCTGTCTTTCTTTGTGTCTGGCTTCTCTCCAGGTGTAAGCAGCCAGCATGTGGATGAGCTGCGCGTCTTCCTGTTGGTCTGTGGCCTCAGAAGAGTCAAGGACCCCCTGTATCTGGTGGAGGTATTTTCAGGTATACCATACAATTCCTTATCTTTACTATCTTTTCATATATATATACTGTATATATATATATATATATATATATATATATATACATATATATGTGTGTGTACTGGTAATGAAAAACATAGAAACACAGCAAGTAATATAGTAAGTAGGCCACCTAAAAGAGGGGAGGGTGTTTGTAGCTGGCACGCTTTCACCCTACTAAACCTTAGGGTCCGGTTAACCTCCAAATTACAAAGTCTTCCTCACTGTATTTGTGTAGTAGTCTGTGGTGGAGGCAGTGCCATCGTCCTCATCAATTAGAAATGATGAAAGTTATATCTCTGCGGTTGAGTTTCAGCTAACTGAATAGTTATGTGAGAGTGCAATGAGATTCTTGTGACAGCTCATGTTGGCCCTACAAAGACATTTTTATCTTGTCGAGTTGTGTCTTAGTGGTGTTTCTTCTTTTGACGGCTATCTTCTGCATCTTATATTCAATCTGACGTAATCATCTGTGAGAATTACCACTGATTAGCAGCATCAGTGGGCGCTTTATTCAATCATCTTTTATTTGATGTGACTTTCATAACACACAGTTATGGTAATAAGACAGCGCTAGAGGGCGTCAAATTCTATATTAATGTTTCATCCAGATAGAAGAATCAGGTGTGTGAATTTTCATAGAGCATTTCTTGGAATTGAATTGTACTCTTCACAGGCTTAAAAATACAAACGCGATGATGCACTAAGTGAGTATAGCTGTAAAAACAGCTTTACTGCTTCTGAAAAAAGCTGCCACTATTCATTTTTTTCCCAAACCCTTGTGTTTTTGTTTCCACTGCCAGTTTTATTTTGTGTCTTTCAGAGTGGCATTGTGAGAATCCGCTGAATGTGTTGGTCATTATCGGGCCAAAGGTATGTACGCACACAGCCATTATATAGTAAGTCAGGAGTTATTTCATACTTGCCATGTATCTGCCTCTTTACCGTGACTCTCTGTACTGTTGAAATTACCTAGAAGCCTCCCCTGGGAGTACAGGCGGCCTCTAATTGGATGTAGCAGAGATACAGGCTTTAGCTGTTTAGCTGGAATTAACAGCCAGTGCTGGGAGGAAATGGCAATCTTCTTCTGTTTGTTTTTGTGTCTAACTGGCTGACTGAATGATAAACTGATGCATTTTCTACTCCAGATTAGCACTTACCTTTTGACTAGTGACCTGTACAGAGCCACCTCATTTTAATACACATGGATGGGCGTCTATCTGGACACGTGCCGGTATAAGCGAAAGCACTTACGAGCCCTGTCACACACCATCATGCTCCTGTCCTGTGTGTCATCCCTGAAGACATTAACAGCACATATACACACTACGTGGTTTCATGTCAGGCAAGTCAAATAATTGGAAAAAAGCCATTGAACTCTGACAGCCTGCCATGATTTATGATATTCATAAATCAACCAGTCAGCCAGAGGAGGCAGTCTTTATATATTTGCTGTAAAACTTTTTTTTTTTTGAAACTGATTACACTTTTATGCTGCTCTGCAAATAGAAGTCATAACCCAGCCAACAGCAGCAGACTCCGTGCTCTTACAACTGTTCTTTTTTTTTTTTCTCCTCATTTCCAATCTCTCACTCATTGATTTCTCTGTATGTTTGTCTTCATCTTTTCTTCCACCTGACTTGCTTTGATATGACGTCAATGTACAGTATTTTAGTGTCACTTCAAACAGTGGTGTCAGGCAAAAAGGTATGTTCTGCTTTAGTTTTGCTGAAAAACAACTCAATTAGACATGGCCAAGGGCTTCCACACTGACTTACTGCAGCTTTTTGCTCTGCTCTGCTTTGTTGTTGTTTGATGAAATGGTTCACTGGAAGCAGAGACGTGTGATTCATCTCGACACCCCTGAATCACAGTGGAAGCGTGTTTGTTTGTTTGTCGGAGAAATGAAAAGCCATATATTACTGTTATAATAAACATGTTTTTGCATGACTGTCAGATTCCCCCCTTGATAATTTTAGGATTCCACAGTTAATTAAATATAAACATTGTTGGTTATATTTAACGAGATAACGGTAAGATGTAAAAATGCAAATGGAAGTTAGAATGAGACACGCTTTGCTCAGGCTGTCATGATGTACCATAAATCCACAGCTACTTCATTCAAGTAATAAGCGCTCTGGCTGCACAGCATCTGTCATTAAGAGGAAAATTCAGGTCAGTTTGTCAGCGATGACACAACTCACTGCTCTGTGGCTGGGTTTTATCAAGCAACACAATCTGCAGCATATTTTGTATCACAAAAGAATAAAACAAATATAAAGATTATTGTAAAAATGTAATGATAGATCTTGAGACAGCAGCAGGAATTTGTACAATATTCATTTCTAAAGAACAAGAAAATATGTGGCAGAGGATAACACAACATCGCCATTATCTCAAAAGTGGAAAGGTATGACAGATTCAGGTGGAAAAACCAAAACACTGATGTTGCATCGACTTTCCTCACCTATATCTGTTGATTCATCCTGGGACGGCACAGAATCTGTGCTTAAATCATTTGTGTTTGTTAATACAGCCTTTATCGTGATCTGTCCCCCGCTGGTTTTACGATGTCTGCTAAATCCCAGATTACACCAGGATAGCAAAGTGTCCTTACTTTAGATCCTTTGATTTTAATGCACACATGCTTTAAAGCACATTCAATGTAGAAATTCCATGAGCTATAAAATGAAAGAGAAAAAAAAAAAAAAGTAGGAGCTCGCTTGGCAGCATCTTTGACCTAAATTGCTATGCTTTGACTTTTCTGTGGGCAGGCTAATGCAGGCAAATCCCACATTGCAATTAATCAGATTGGCCACCCACCCCACCCTGACCCCAATCTCTGAAAATACAGGATTTTCAGAGAATGATTTTCCCATGATAGAAATTATTAATTGCATCATTGTTTATTTTATCCGTCTCATTAAGTCATTGCAGCTCTCCTTGATGAAAACAGAGCTGTCTCTGTAATCTTTGTCGCTTTCAGATTGATCCTGTGTTTACTGAGGAGTTCGAGGCTGTTGTTAAAAGGTAAGCCTTCTGTTTTGTTTTGTTTTGTTTAGTTTTCTTTATCAGTTACACATTTCATAAAAGCAAACTTGAGATCTGTCAGTGTAATTGACAAGATCTTGCTCCTGAGAAAAATTTGAAGACTGCTTTTCCTTCTATTTCTCCCATGTGGCACAAGAACATATCCAAGCAAATACAGCGTACTTTTATCTTAACATAATGTGAACAGAATGCAGATATGAGAGGGGCGCCAACATCCTCTCTTTTTTTTTTTTTTTTTCTGTCTTCCCACTCTGGAGTCTTGGCTGATCTTTCAGTGTTTTGCCAAGGGCCTTCTCCACAACACAGATCTTTGCGGCAGGAAGCTGCCCTGTCTGGTTAGGACTTTACCTGGACGCCCCGTGCATGTCACACATAGGGCAGCCGGGTTTCTTGCCCCGAGCTTGTCACTGCTGTTCAGCATCATTCACGCCTCTGTGAGCCCTGAGTCATGCAGAACTGAGCTTTGCCACTGCTTCTGCAGAACAGCAGGGGTCTTCTTGGCCCAGGAGAGGAGCCAACAGGAGCTTCATGCTGCCATGAAAAGGTGCTTCGCTGTGGTCAACAGCTCTGTCTCTGAGGGCATGTCAGCAGCCATCTTGGAGGTAAATATCTTCAGCACTCATGGGTAATTGGAGGATACCATGTCCTGGCAACAATTCATCTGCTAAATACGCCATATCTTTTTGTTGCTCATGCATTGTGGCACAGAATAATATTTAGGTAATAAGTAATTATATACAGAAACATTGCCAACCAAAGCCCTTGAAATGTGAATATTTACAGGAGTCCTTATCTCACTATTTATTGCTCAGCTACAATGTTATCTGACTACTTCAGGGACAATTGCCCAAATTAATTGCTTGACTCCAATCTTCCCATTCCTGAGTGAGCAAAACCTGCAAATCCACTTAATCTCTTTTAAACACAGTCGATTAAGACAATCCACAGTAGGATTAAAGTCTGATTAGTATGTTAGCATGTTTCACTCTTCAACCTGCTGAAGGTATTAGCCGATACAGATTGTTAATTCTGTAAGTGAACTCAGGCAGTGAAGAGCAGAATAGCCCAGCTGTACACTTTCCAAGGTGCTTAAGTGCTGTTTTTGTCCTAATAATGACAGAATGAGTGAGTAACTTTCTTCTGACTTTGTGAATCTCACTTTGTGACTGGTAAGTGTTCAATGCTCTCTGCTGCGACAGGCCATGGATCTCGGGGTACCTGTGTTGGCCAGGGACATTCCGGGAAACGCAGCCGTGGTGCAGCATGAGTTCACTGGCCTGCTGTACTCTTCTCCTCAGGTATACAGTGACAATCACTGACCAGGTCACCTCATGCGTTAAGCCCTGTTAAGCTTCAACACTGACTGTGTTGATGTACTGCACATATGCCATAGACAACCCCTACTTCTGTCACCTCAACTGACCACAGAAATGTACCTACTGTTAATGAGCAGCATGGAAGCACCGCCGCAGGATGTCTTCAGATGTGTGTCCCCTTCCCAGCATAGATTTGGTTTTAAAAACTTCACAATTTTAAGAAAGAAAACTCCAACTTTAAATAATTTTGTAAAACTTTGTGCTTTAAATTCTTCTCATTAGTCCAGTCTAAGGAGGTAAAATATAACAAAAGGAGCTGATGTTTTTGCAGGTGCTTAGATTAGAATCAGAAAGTGAAGCCTTCTGGGATAGAGCAAAGGTACCACATTACCACATAGTGATGCAACACACAGCAGCAAGCAGGAAAGTGCAAGATGAGGAGCCCCCATGAGAACTCTTCAGTCTGATATTTAATGAGGTTTGATGCAAAAGGAGAAGAACATAGGTTAAGGCCAGCTGACAGAAGGCTTGAGCATGGTGCTGTCAAGACACCGAGCTCTAGCGTGATGTTGCTGTAACGACGGAGATAAGTCCTCTCCAGGGGGGGTCACGTGAGCTCAGCTGAGCTGCCAGGAGGAAGCTCTCACAGATGGTTGCAGCGACTTGGGCTGGATAAACCACGACCTCAGCCAGGACTAATGGGCAGCAAGTGCAAGCCTTTCAGCCAAAACTTTCTTTGCAGTGGATCATGCTCAAGACTCTTTTTTTTTTTTTTCTTTAAAATCCTGTCTTATTTCTGATTGACAGTTTTTCTAGTTCTTTAAGCCTTCAAAGTAATTACATGAGAAGTGTAGGTATCAAGAAATGTGAAGAAACAAATACACAATCACTTGAAAGCTTTAAAGAGAAAAATGGCCTCCCCTTTCTGGCTCTATAATTTTCACTAAGAGTGAAGTGATTATAAGCATGCTGCTCATAAGTTGAGCTTTAATCCTCTTGCTGGGGATTTATAGCTCTCATATGGCCATACAGAAGAGCTGTCTCCTACCAAGAGCCTCTCCAGACATAATCACATCACTTGAGTGAAAGTGAAGTAAAGTGAAGTGGCCTGCTGACTGGCAGTGGCTAAAACTTTGTGTGCCCATTGGCTCTCTGCTGCAGTGAATGTTGGCTGCCATGTCGCAGGAACACTTTAAGGCACTTTAGCTTCATTTTGTTGGAGTCTTCTGTAAGGGCTGATGGGCCAACAGATGAGCAAAGAGGATTCTGGATGCTGTGTGGACAAACCACATCTCAGTCAAGGCTCAGTGGTGGCACCATTAGTCATTTTTAATTGTCTAATTTTTATCCTCATTTTCCACTCCCCATGTGTCTGTGACAGCTAGCTGGTTATGTAGAATTGTTTTACTGTAGCAGTCACTTTATTTGTTTTTCCCTTTCTTCATAAGTGAATGAGACGGGGCAGCTATTAGGATAGCCTGAAAAGCTCTATTGGACAGGCGTATTTGGATCTGGTGCTGCAAATATCACATTTTGGCAATGTACATACATTTACTAATCAGCGCATATGCTTTTATCTGAGTTCTATTCTCGGGCCTTGGATTATCTTTTATGATTTAAAAAAAAAACGTATCTTCAGGCAGCTTCAATGACAAGCTTCAAGTGGCATTTGGCAGTAAATGAGACTCGTTTTGCATTTGTTCCTGCCAGGAATTTGTGCATCAATCTCAGAGGCTGTTGTCAGATCACGAGCTGAGAGAGAGAGTGGTGAGCAATGGGAAACGCTACGTGGAACAGCATCACAGTCTGAAACAGGAGAGAGAAACCTACCAGCGGCTGGTGGACACTCTTCACTGAGCATAAGGTCACAACATTCAACCCCTCTCTCTATACTTTCTCAGGAACTTCAGCGATAGAGAACAGGGAAGTACACTGGTGTATTAGTGAGCATAGGTGTAATTATCACCGGTGTCTTTATTCACAGTTTTTTAAGAAATCAGCCTACAAAGATGTCTATATTTAAAAAATGGTGTTTTATCTACACTTTAAGATAAAAAATTATGCTTGAGTCACTTTGAACCAAAGATATATTGCAGAAAAGATTATTTTATGTACTGTATTTGAAATTGACGATGTACTGTTATTTATGTTCTACTGTAAAAATTAAGAAAGGGATGAGTTTTCTGTTTATTAATGCCACATAATAAAAGAGAGAAACGGCTCCACTGGTTGATGATCTGAGAATATGTGACGGTTGGGAAATTGTCATCCAATCTACCGCGACAAAAATAAGTGTTTGTAATACAAGATTCTGGAAGTGCCATTAAATCATGATTTTCTCTCAAATAATCTGCTCTTGTTAAAAAAACGTTCCAATACTGCTGTTCCTTCCAGTCTGCATGCATGCAGCAGGTTTTTTTTTTTATAATAAAGTGCAACGGTTGAGTTGCACACATTCAAGAGCCCAGCAAAAACTCAATTTGTTTGAAAGGGCAAAGGGGCACAAAAGGTTCTTGTAATTTGCCGTCTCAGAGGTTGGTTTTGGCAACACAATTGGGCATCAGCTGGTTCGAAAAACATAAATGTTCTCGGAGAAGTTTTGCACTATGCCACGCTTTTGCAATTGTATGCAACTGTAAAATTATGCATTACACAAAATATGGACGAAAATGAGTAGCTGACTGTTCATAAGCCTCTCAAAAAAACTGGAAGGTGCCTAACATAAAAAAAAAACAAAAAAACAAAACAAGTGGAAAGCAACATTCAAGGTCATAGTGTTTTAATGAAAAAAAAATTAAATTTACAAAGAAAAAGGTTGTTGATATTCCATAATAGAAAACACCAATTTCAGCTAATATTATATTTAATCAAAGCCACATTTTTTTGGTGAAATCCATATCTGTCAGCTCTATATTATAACTGGTAATCAATATATCGTTTTTGTAATTTGGGGAACCATTTCGGTGTGTGTCTGTACTGTATATGTGAGTGCAAAAATTTAGAGAAGTAGATATCCACATGCAGCATTAACATTTGGTGGCTTTAAACATTGTGTAAATAAGAGTCCATCATCTCATCAGCCATCTGAAACATTACCACGCACATCCATTCTCCAGTATTAACAATAATATACAGTACATGTACATGTAAAAGGCCTTGATAGGTAATGAAATGTAGAGGAGGGCGAGTCCAAAATCACATGTTCTCGACAGTTGTTGGAGTTAACAAAGGCATTGAGGTGATCAAAGCCACATCTACTGTACATGTGAGGTCTGATCAGGTTCTGTATTATAAGTGGTCCCCAGGTTCTGTGATGGGCACTTGGGGTTCCTCCTCACAACTGTCCTCCTTCCCAACCCAGTGGATGCCATGGCCGTTCTCCCTGGGCGGGAGATGTGGTGAATGCTGGCGTTCCAGTGTGGAGAAGGTGGTGAACTGCACTCTCTTTCTCTTGCTGGTGGGCGAGTGGAGGGACTCAGTGTGCATAGGTTTGCTCCTGAGGGAGCCCACGCAGCTGAGGGGAGAGTCTGTCACAGACGCCAAACAACTGGGCCTCCTGGACAGAGAGGCGCTCTTATCGGGCCCAATGTCTATCACAGTGGTTGTAGTCTGGGAGTCTTGCTGGACAGGGCTGCCCGGCACGCTCATCACCAGCTCAGCATCTGTGCCAAGCCATACCCAGTCATGCCTGTGCCCTGTGGGCTCCTGGCCGTGAGATGGAGGCTTCTTGTGCCTGAACTTCACAACATATGAGATACAGTTTACGAGAAACACCAGGATGGCGAGGCAAAAGACTCCCAAGAGAGCGTACATGCCGATCTCCAAGTCTGTGAGAGGCCTGTTGGCCATCATCTCTTCTCCACCAATTTCTATCTCTGCTGTGTCCTGCCCAGGTTCCTCCACCTTGGTGGGGAAGTTGTTGTAGTTTACCAGGTTCCCAGGGGCTTTCACAGTGCTAGTGAAGCTAACACTGCTCATATCCTCCACTATCATGTTGTCTGAGCCGTATGCCCTGCTGCTGCCACTTGGGCTGCTCATCATGCTGACGTTTACGACAGTGGTAGGACTGCTGGGGTTTCCTGAATTGCTGGTCTTGCCCACTCCTCCAAGGCTGCCGCTGGTTATGAAGGTTCGCTCTGTAGATTTGATGGTGGTTGTGATCTTCTGCATGGCGCTCTCCTCTCTCTCTGAGGTTGAGTCGCGTGGTGGAGATTGCTTCCTCTGCTTCCTCTCACTGTCCACCTCTTCCCCGTCGTTCCCATAGTCACTGCCGTTGTCTTTGCTGCTAACAGTGCTACTGTTGAGGCTGCTGGTATTGCCGTCTGGCCGTCGGCTACTCACCTGAAACTTGATCTTGAGGCTGCCGTTGCCCACAGCTACAGTGCTTTTGCGTTTGGACTTCTGGCAGGCCTCACATATAGACATCTCGACTCTGACCAGAACTCCCTCGCCCTCTCCCTCTGCCACCACAGCTGGAGGCGTGCCCTGCACCGACACCACCCCCTGATCTAGAGATGTCACCGTCACTCTATAGTAAGCGGGATCATAGATATCAAGGGGCGTCTGGCTGCCATCACTGAACTGCACCCAGGCACTGACCAAAGCTTCCTGAAAGAGCAGAAAACAGCAGAAATTGTAAGTGTGCTTTGAATCTTAAGTTTATCTTTTTGAGAATTAAATCTCTGAAGACTGTTACCTGTTTGGGGCTCTGTAGAACCTCTTGTGTGGTTGTGGTAGCCAAGATGGCTCTGTTGCTCCCTGGACTCAGCTGTAAAGTCATGGAGAGGCCTGCAACCAGCTGGACGCCTAACTCTGTGATGGTCACTTTGTCATCCACAACTTTGATGGTTGTCTTAGCCAAGATTGCATCAGACAGTGGAGAAAACACCTGTGACAGAACAATATTAGATACAATGAATTAATTAGGGTGCCTCAGACTGTATCTCCTTGTCAGGACAGCTTCAGTTCATTAGGTTCAAAGTAAAACTTGTGTACTTGTAAAACCTAAATCCAACTTTTGTCTACTCAAAGATGAAACTGCCCCATCCAGTCCAGGGTCTTTAGTCACACTCTTCTGGGCCCATGGTTAATCCAAACAGTAGATCAGCTAATCACCTGGATGGTGGTGGTCCCAAGGTCCCGTCCAGACAGCACTCTTCCTGCCTGCAGCCTTGCCACTCGAGGGTCCTCCACCTTCATGAAGTATCGAACCAACCTTGTGACATCCACCTGCCAATCAGAGCCCAGGAAATAGGCCTTAGGATCGCGAGGGTCCGCCTGCTCTGCCACGAAGTGAGTTAGCACCCGCACCAGGGCATGCTGAAACTGCAGCATGCAGCCCTTCCCCTTCCTGTCATCCTCTTCACTGTTCCAGCCGGGTCTGGGACATGAGCACAAAAACACACGTGCAGGTCACACCTGTCACACAGCAAATGCTTTGACCTGCTATACTCCAATCACTCAGTCCTGTCTCTTTGCTTGATTGGATCACATTGAGATATTACAGTACATTATGTAATGGAATCAAAACCTTAAACCCTCAGAGTGATATGATTTGTATGGGATGAAAGACACTTCTAGAAATCAAATGTAGAAACCAAATGAGGAAAGATTTTATGTTGAACAAATGGTTTGTTTGTTTGATTGGTTTTCCCACCTTTTTGAGGTTAGTATTGGGACCCTCCAGCTTTTGATCTGGCTCAGCTCTGTGTCCGATACCTCAATGAGGAGGGGGAGTTGGGGCATCCACACATTAAGTTCCAGCTGAGCACTCAGGTAGCTGTAGGTGAAGTTCACCAACATCTTCACTTTGCCCTTTGTCTCTTTGCCGTTCACAAAAACATAGTCGCACCTGTCTGACACCTGGATAGGAAGAGATAAAGGGAACATAAATATCTAATATCTATCATAAATATATTTTAATTTCCCAGATACTATGAAAGTTTGTGTGAGTACGCGCTCGTGTAAACAATCTATATCAACCTCAGGATGAGATTGTTGTCAATGAAGGAGATGTTAGTCATCTAACCAATGACAAAGAAGAATCAGATATTCTCATAAAAGTCACTATTTTAACAAATAGGCCATTCTTACAACAACAAATGGCCTCGCGGCAGTTTTGCACTGCATGTGTTACCATAGTAATGTCAGCTGGCTGTAATAAACTACTGCGATGATCACCGGTCCAAAGCTTTAGGAAGAGGCAGCATTGCAATTTTATGTTAATCAAAATATCATGTGGTGCGGCGCTGAACATCAGTCCTTCACAGCCAAGTGAATTCATTACACCGTAATTTCAAAGGTGACCTTGGCAAGTTTAGGCGACTGCTGAAAGATCTCATGGATGTTTAGAGACACAAGCCAGGAGGTTTTCATGGGTCCTCTCAACAGTCACTGCTTTAAACAAATTGGATAATTAAGACAGCATTGAAATTCAGTCACCAGCCTGTGGAAGTGCACAAGGGAGACGAAGGGGGGGGGGATGGTGACTTTGACAGATAGCCTAAGGAGGAATACAAATAGCAAATAGATACCCCTCTCTCATTTGCGTGAACCAAGCAGTTAGCCAGAGGATGCGCTGTCCCAGGGACATGCTATTTTTGAGAGGGTCTTGTGTCATCATTGCATCTGAGCATCAGTCATCCTGCACCCATGACCAGAGCTTAAGCCATCTCTATGTGTCATCCTTGCTGCTAACTGAGATGCCCTGACCTCTTCTTCTGTGAATAATCCTATGCTTGATTTATGTGCAGACGGCAGATTTACAATATGTGGCACCGAAGCCCTTGGAAGAGTTGTTGTTATGGAAACATTTCTAATGCAAGCATAGAACAAAAGACAGAGAAGGGCTGATTTAGTTCCTGTGAAGTCGTCTGGAGTCCTCATGTTTTAATTAAGTGTGGAGGCAGCCAACCAGTCAACCATGATCTAAGACACTTTGCTCATTTCTTCTTTTTTAGAGAAGCATCTTCCAAGAGCTCCACTGAACTTAACATGAGCCATGTTCAAATAATATTGTGAAGCAGCAGTTGAAAGGGAATGCCATTTTTAATGTGCCATCCACCTACTCATCCTACTCACAATCTCATTCTGCAGCCAAGAATATCCCTCAGTGTTTTTAGTGTCAAAAAAAGATATTTATTTAAAATGGGATTTGACTTTCATCACAGGTTACAGTATTAAAGACAGGCAGAAATAAATAAAAAAATGCTTAAATGCATGCTTCACTGACACAACTGTGGCTGTGGTTTCATTGTGCAAATAAACAAGTTAAATAATTTTTAATGAGTGTGCAAAATTAACATATCTATTGCAAAGGAGTAATTAAGTTCAAGTGTTACACTGAGTTCAGGCTCAATATAATTCAGTCAGTCAAATTGCTTTGCCTTAAAATGTTCACGTGTCGATCCTTCAGTCCTGAACTGACACAGAAAGTGCCTGTGCACATTTTAAGTCTCTGCGTCATTCATGCACATGTGGATAAAAAAAAAAACTTTCCATCATGGCAGATTAGACTTTGTTTTGCTTTTGTTTTGTCACATGAGCTGTTCATTCTGGATAAATCCTTCCCCATCTATCACTAGCAGATTTGATACTCTTCAGGCACACCAGAAGAGAAAAGATCTCTGAGTCAAGCTGTTAGACTAAGAAGATTAGAGGGAATATTTGTGACTGAAGCTGCTATCTGGTCAGCAAATACACTGGGAGCTACAGTAAGCTTAGAACGACAGCAAAGACAGCTACATTATATGGTTGAAAAGAATGATTTAGTCCACATCCAGCCTCTTGACACCCGCATGTAATCCTGCTTTTCATATAACTGACACCTATCTGCACTTACTGTATATACTGTCCTGTGGCTCTCCTGAGGGAGCAACACAAAATGAACAAAATACCGAACAAAATAATACATTTATTAGCCAGGACATCTGTTGTTTGCTAAACCTACTTTGGGGTTGTATTTTACCAGCAAAAAAACAACAAAACAAAACATATTAGAGAACTGGAGTCCACTGCATGTCTTTATTCTTTGTTTACAATGCTACTTTACCCTTGAGTAAATACATTCACAGCCTCTGACCTCAGGGGCCAGGGGCCTGACTTTCAATTTCATCAGTAAACAAAGCCGGCTTTTGGCAGTCAGCCGTGCTCAGGTTCACAGGATAAAAGGGGCAAGTCACAGGATGGGAGCACAGTAGCAGACTGTGAGGCCATTTGTGGTGAGCGATTTAGCACAGTGGCTGTTCATTGTCTGGGAGATTGATGGGCGATGTTGTCAGAGCCCAACTAATAGTTTGTTTTACTGTGTGGAAAAGAGACAGGGAGCAGAGGTGACTTTGGTACAACTTATTTGTACGCGTCGGTCCTAAGCATCACACGTGACACCCACCTTGCCCCTATGGAGCACTTTTTTTTTAACATCCACTCCAAATTGCCCTCACTCTCCTTAGCATCAGGACCAGCAGTCAAGACACACATGTCACCTTTTTCTGTTTATTTGCTACTCAACCCCTTTTTGTCCACAGGTAAACATTTATCTGTGGTGATTGTGGTATTTTTTTTTTTTTTTTTCACATAACACTTCTACTGGCAAAGTGATTTAAAGTTGAATAAAAAGGTGCAGAAAATATTTTAGAGCAATTTCACTTCTTTTTATGAAGTTGTTTACGCTACAGTAAAACAAAAGGAATGTGTGAAACCGAGGAGGAGGAGGAGGAGGAAGACATCTTACCTTGAGAACATCTTCATCAGTGGAGCTACAGTCTGTGTAGTCAGATACATCGGTGACTACTCCATCTTCCTCCACAGCTACTATCCTCAGAGGCATCACCACCTTCTTTCCAGTCAGTACGGCTGTGTTCAGGATCTCTGTGTCCTGCAGACAGTCGTCACATAAAAATAAAAAATCTCTTAAAACAATTCATGTTGTTTAATTTTACATTTTATGTTGTGGAGCTCCTGGACAGCTAAAGGTTTTTGGTGTAGAAGTAACAAGAAGTGCAAGTAGAGGAGGAAGGTAGGAGAGGCAGGAGCAATGAAGTGTGACTCAGTGACTCAGCAATGCTGCCTCCCAAAGGGGGGAAGCCAGCGGCAGTTGGGGGTGGGGTGGGTTGGTGGTGGGGAAGGGTTAAGGCTGTGTGATGACCAGGTCACCACATGGAAGGGGAGGGATAATCTTGGACTTATCTGCACAGGCATGTCCCTCAGAGGGAAGTCATATCAGCTCAAAGATGGCAAAAATAACCAGAGACATGGAAATGGACTAAGGTTAATTTCTACACATATAAAGTACAGCCTCTTAGCTAATGCTCAGTGTTTTAATAAGTATGGCAACTGTGGCAGGTAAAGCAAGTAGGCCAGATAGAGGTAGTTGTTTACTTGGCAGCTCAAAACTGAAGTAAGACATGAGTGAGTGAATGAGAGGCAACTTATATATTTGGATAAATACATAAATGCAATACATTTACAATGGACCACGTATCTGTGTCTCACTGTGTGTGTGTGTGTGTGTTTGCACAGACAAGCATTTGTATGCATGCATGGTTAATCAAAGCATGTAAATGAAGCAGATGGATATGTGTCCTCTGCTGTAAAAACACACTGTTGTAAATGAAGTTGAAATAATTGAATATGGTGTGTGTACGTGTGTGTAGATTAGTATGTGAGCAGTGGAGCGGAGCCCGGTCAAGTTCTCCGAATGATCAGTTAAATCAAATTTAAAGAGACACTTGGGCACTCTACAAGTATGAAAATGAAGCAGATGGATACGTGTCCCTCGACTGTAAAACTGGTTTAAATGAAGCTGAAATAAGTGAACATCATTTTTTTTTTTCAACTGTCATTGCAATATACTTAAAAAACACTGATCTGAAGGTTGTGTCAGTGAAGCTTTCATCGTGATATAGAAGTATTGAGCAGCAGCCCTTGCAGGAGTTGATGGAGCAACGCTTAGAGTGATCAGTCAGCGCTAATGTCCTCTCGAGCCAACCATCAAATCTCCTCATGTTTGGCCCTCAGCCTGATGTCAGCTTGTAATCCACAAGAGAGATGAACCATGTCAAATTCACAAATCAGGATACTGTAGCATATCCTCATAACTTCAAGCGCTCCAGCACCATTATGATGGAAATGCAGCAGACAGCACTGTGAAATGGGAGTAACCTACTACCCAAAAATATAACATTAAGTACAATAATTCCTAATTTATACTTGTATGATACATAATTCATCAATAATGTGTGGTTGAGCAAATGCTAAGAAATGAAAGAGTGTATTATGAGATGGGCTGTCATTGTCATGTGTCATTCCCACCAACAGTCGTGTACTAAGAAGTCATTGACCCCAGGTGACAGATGAATCATAGTGTTATAAACGCTTGTGTAATGTTCCATATTTAGTTGTGGCGATTATATCATTGATTAATTATAGAGGTAGCATGATAAAGAGGCCTGCGGCACCAAAATAGAAACACATGAAGCAGCTGTTAGGAGGAGAGGATGACCACACATTGCACGCCAGAACAGAGCAGAACAACACAGAGGAGAGACATCAGCTCGCTGACAGTCAACAACACAAGGTCACAATCTGCTCAAAATAGAACCCATTTACTAAACAATCCAAAGCACATCCAGCCTTCTGCGTATGCAAACCAGACAGGAATGGATCACAGCAAAGTGCACTTTATGATGTTTTCATGCACCGACTCTCAAAAGATTCGGTCCAAGTGTCGGCATTATTCAAAACGCTGCTGTCAGTAACATCAGTGCTGGTTTTAATAATGATTAGGTGTGACATGGAAGCCGTCAGCTAACTCACCATTACAAGAGGAGCCAGGCCAACAAAGTCTCTCTGTGTGGTATAGATCCTCATGGCTCCTTCGGTCTTGGCTACATTTCTGGACGCTGTCGGCAGCTCCAGCTTCCATATGATCACCTGACTATCGAGGGGACTGCTGAGCTCCTCAACCTCAAAATCCATCTGAAGCACTTCCAGCAGACTGCTTTCAAGCCTGATTGAGGAACAGAGAGTCGGGCCAATTAGACAGATGCATACATACTGTACATACATACAAATACAAATGTGTACAAATTAAGATAAAGAAAGCAAAACAAAAAGACAAGACAGACAGTGAAATTACTGCAGCTTTATTATAGCACAAATTATGTCATCATCTATAATTTTGTGCAGGCAGTACTACACATCTTAGTGTTTGACTATTTGGGGTGTTGTCTAAGTCTTTCACCAACTTTACTTTGTGCATTAGCAGCACCAAGACAAAATCTTTCCATCACAGCCATTGATACTTAATATGCTTACTTCACCATTAGAGTCTTGAATTCTCTTCCCTCACATTAAGTTCCTGTAGAGATAATTATGTCTGACTAGAGGTGCAGTGATTTTATCTTCAGTCTGTGGCTCAGTGCAGTACAGGGCATATTAATGTCCATGGATCCTGGAGAGCTGTTTTTTTTTCTTTTATTGTATTTATTTATTTTTTTTAAGATTCAGAGGAAGACACGCTTTGCATCAGGATGTCAGACATTTCATTTGATAAATACCATAAGACTTAATACTCTGCAGCCATGCTAGCAGCTCTTTAAGGCTGTACATTGGCATAGTGATGCTTTGAGCTAAATACTAACATCAGTATGCTACCATGCCATGCTAACATGCTGATGTTTAGCAAGTCTAAACATCATATATGCGTATTAGCATGAACGTCTGCTAATCAATGTAAAACACATGTACAGCTGAGGCTGATGGGAATGTCATTATAGGACATAGGCTACTGGACATAAACCTAAGTCTGGGACAAAATGGAAATTTTGACCTGGTGATGGCACTAGAAGAGTCAGATGATTATCAAGTGGGGGGTGCATGAATGTGTGTGTATCAATTTATATGATAATCCATCCAACAGTTGGAGAGAGATACTTCAGTCTGGACCAAAGTGGTGCACCCACCAGCTTCATGCAGCCATTAGCATGGAAACCCAAGTACTATAGCTTGGGCTTATCATGTCTTTGCTGCACACAAAATGTATCTAATTATATGGGAAACAAAAGATGACTGGGTGGAGACATTATCACCCTCTATGACCATTGCCAACATTTGATAATCCTCATCCATGTGGAGTCAGTCATTATTTTAATGTCTACCATCAGACTTTATTAAGGAAACTGTTGGGGCTGTTGAATGAAAAATAGGAAGTAACCTGATAAAGACTGACACTGGATTCTTGGAGCGATCCAGCTCAAAATTCATAGCGCGATTTATGAAATTGGCCCCTTGGGTAGACAGTGTGGAGATTTTTAGGAGAGGGAGGTGAGCCCAGTAGTTGCGAAAAGACCCAATCCCCTGTTTTTTTTTTTGCTATTTTGTCAAGGGCTTTGTATCTCTGGGCATTTCCACTAACCTAAAAAAGAACAGAGCTGAATTTTTCCGTGTTGGCCGTATGCTGGAGATGCTGGTACTGCTAAGTGTAAACAGAATAAAAGGTGGTTTGAGGACAGCAGCATCCTGCATGCACAAAAAAAGTATAAGCCTTTGTAACTTATAATGGCCTCTCAGTGATGCCAGCTAGAACAGAGTGTCCTAGCCATGGTTTCAATTCTCTCCAATGGCCCAAGTTAGTATCTTTGGTTTTATTTCTTGGCAATGTATTAAACTATACAAAAGATATATTGGAGAGAAACACAGTAAACATCCACATGCCAGCATTGACATTATCACACCCTCTGCATCTCTGTGTACATGTTATAAATATCTGTGTCAGAGCTGTGCAGACACACAGTGAGTCCAGTTTACTGCATTAAAATGACCTCTAAAGGGTTACATAGCAGCCGCCTTTGTGCATTAAAGCAACAACAACTGGAGAAATTGCAAATCATATTTTGTTAATCCTCTACAACAAAGCATACAAAAGTCCCTCCATATATCCCACTCTCATATCTGCCCTTATTAAAGGCAAGACAGAGATTTAGTGTAATTGAATAATCTTAGCATATTGCTCAGAGACCTGAGATTAAAAGATAATAAAGGCATTCTGTTCAAATACCAAAACAAGATACGCTAGACTCACATAAGCATGCCTATATCCCCCTTAAGTATGCATTAACACAGATATCCATAAGATAGGGGATGCTGCCGTGCTATTTACGCCCTTGGTCATTCTTGTGAAGCGTTCAGGGGAGTGATGCTTTAACAACTTGTTTATGGCCAGCAGTGTGACTATGACTAGCAGTGCTTTAATCTTAAGATCCAAACCAAGCTGCTGCAACAGAGGATAAAAAAGAGCTTTAATGTACAGATACAGCAAATACTTTTAGTGCTTACTAAAAGCCAGAAAGACAAAAAAGTCAGAGAAATCCTCACAGTAGTGTGACAGTAGACTCTCTCTGCAGGGGTTCTATTAGTTTCATGACATTTTAGAGAGGATTAGCCAAAATGACTGAGCGAAAAAATATGTTAACCCATAAAGACGTTGTGATAAACAATGTCATAATCCACAGCAAATGGGGAAAACAACTTAATGAGGTCAAACCAATAATGACGAGCACAGATAAGGTCAGTGTTCTGTTTCTGTTTCTTCAACTATTGTTGTGTGCCCTCTTGAGTCTGTGTTAAACAAACCCAGCTTCAGGAAGTTTAAATTTATCCCTGAACTGAATTGAGTACATATTATATTAAAGCAAAGTCCAGCAAATGTTATTGTTTGTCTACTTTTATTAGTTTTTTATTTCATCCTGGGATAGTTGGCTCCATACTCTTGCTCTTCTCCAGCTATGCCAACCATTCACACACAGATTAGAGCTTTAGTTTTACAAGCATTTCTTGGAGCTGCTCTAGAGGCAGAAATAATCTTACTGTTTGAGTTAAACCTCAACGGATCCGTTTTTGAGACCACTGAAGCTTAAACGGCAAAAAAGAAAAGAAAAAGAAAAAGAAAAAATCATTAAAAAAAGCATTCAAATTAAGTTCACATTAATATCATCAATGTATTCTGCTGATGTTGCATTTAAGATGTTTGGATGACGTTGTTTTGCTCAGCTACACCAATTACTGTAGCTCATCTAGCAACCTGTTGTTATGGCACTGTCCGTCTGTCGGTTCACAACTCACACCCAAACTGAAATATGGACTTTGGTGTCATAGGACTTTGGTGATTCTGATTCTTTTAGTGTCATTTATAGGCTTTGTGGTTGATAGTAAAATGTCTCCACAGCTAATGGATGGATTGCATGAAATTCGGTACAGACAATCACATCTCATACTTTTGTTTCTAACCAAATACTTGATGACTTGACCAGCCTCAGTTATCTTGTGTTAAGTGTTAATTATCAAAAGTTAGCATGCTGTTTCCTATTATCCTTATTTTTTTAGAAGAGGCTTGACCCTTGCTTGCAACCATCCATTATTAGCATGCTAACAAGCAAAGCCAAAATGGTCAACATGGTAAATGTTAAGCCTGCTAAACATCAGCATCTCCACCATTTAGCTCAAAGTTCTGCATGCCTAAGTAGTGACTCACAATGCCACATGACTGTACGTTAGACTTGTTACATTTTTCATTTAGCCAGGCGAACAAGCAAATACAAACAAACTGAGACAGAGGTCTAACTTAAACCTGCTTTTGTGGCAGCAAGGTAAGAAGCAACCATGCAAGACAGAGGAGAATTAAAAAGGACACAAGTCACTCAGTTTTTACCCTGTTTTGCCAATTTTGCCCTTTATAAAAGTTTACTTTAATCTGAGGAAGCAGGGGCCAAGCGTAGATGACCTAACTGTTAAATGAACTGAAAGATCTCAGTACTTGAAAGGACATCTGAGATAAGCTTCTTGTTGGGGAAAGGGTGTAGTGCCGTTTAATAAGGTTATGGTGGAAGTTAAGTGCTTCTTAGAAACCCAAATAGAGCTGAGTTTGTAAAACCTGCAAATGTTTTATAAAGAGTCTATGCGTCGTTTGAAAATGGCTCCACTAAAGTTTTGCTGTAACTACCCTCCTGGCCTGCAGCTTTTAAATCACAGGTTAAAATATGTTTTAATGCATCACATGCACTATGGACATGCACAGCTGGTAAATGCTTAGGAATGATTACAGCACAGAGGAGAACTGATCATTAAAAGGGAAAAAAGCAATAGCCGTTGCAAGGGGCGGCTTTCCAGGAGCAGCTGTAGCCAACCTGTGCTCGGATGGTATAAGACTTGTCCTCCCAGGACACAGCACAGTATGCTTCTGCAGTAAGCCGTTGTCAAACTTGCACGGACCAGATGCTTTGTCTTTTACTCCACAGGTGCAGAAACAAATATTGATATGCTGTGCAGGATGTCGGCTACATTACAATAGTAGCACTTTTAACAGCTAGAGACAACAACAGCAGATGAAAAACTCCCTTTGGACCCTCGGAGTATTATTTGTCCGTTCAAACAACAGCAATTTAAACCTATAAATATGTGATCAATGGCTCAGCGAGAAGAAAAACAGACACACAAAAGTAGAACACATATTAGACACGCTTGCCTTTTTCCAGGTATGGGAGCCTTCCTCTGACAAATAACAGCGATGGCTCCATCTGCACCCATATCCAGAGTGATGTCCCACAGTAGAGAGTTACTGGGTGTCGCTGTTCGAAAGGTCACACCCTTCTTAACTGTCGCTCTGTGAAAAAGTCAAAAAGGAAAAGGTCGAGAATGTGGTGAATGCACAATGTCTTATATTAACAACCAATGGAATTTAAGGCATTGAATCACTATTTATCCAAAGATGGAGTATATAATGTGAACAAATATCTAAACTTTTCTGATCCTTATTTTTTTCATGCTTTTTTCCGATTTACTTGTGACATATTCATTTATAGGTTGTCAGCATTGTTAAGAAATCCAGGTTCCTCAGACAGAACATGCTTGATTTATTCATTCAGACTTCATATATTAAGGTTATTATAACAAATCCAGCATTTCCAAAAAGAAAAAAAAGACTTTCTCTGTCTGATTCTCATGTATGATGCATGATAAAAAATAAATATAAAACTCAGACAAACCATCAATCAAATAAAAACAGAAAATGCCAACAATCACTGATTTGCTTCTACCCATACTCCACCTCTCTAACCACCCTCAACCCTTTTGAAAGCCAAAAAAAACATTGTTCTCTCTGTTCCTCCTTATGTGCGCTCATTATTTAAACTGTAATAGATCATTAGTTTCCTTGGCATCTAATTTGTAAATGGTAAGCATTCTGCATCTGAACGTGTAGACATTCCCAATGGGCTTTGCCAGCATAAGCAGCTTGCAGTAGGTCAAATGTTAATGAGATATTCTCGTACAAGAATTGCGATCAAGTAAGGCAAGAGGCACGCATGGAGAAACCCCCCCCCCCCCCCCCCCCAGAAAATCCACTCTTCTTCTGCAACAATACTCGTAATCCATATGGTCAACGACTTCTTTTATATCCTCAAAGCTCTAATGAGACTCTCTGAATACCCAGAAACAGCACAGACATCTTGTCTCAAATAGTTCAGATCAACATTGTCGTGTAAATCTCTGCTTTTCATCTGCATGCAAAGCTGTGTGTTTTATCTCTGAATCTTTGAGATAAAATCAAAGTGCATTATTAGTCTCTGAGGAGGTGTAATCTATAATAGCAGCAACAGCAATCTGATGCTGAACACTTCTGCTCTGGGTTGGGGCTTGGATTTAAAGAATCAGGCAAAAGGAGAAGAGACACTGTTCCCTGTTCAGCACAATGAAACAAAGCAATCAACCAACATGCACTTGTCTCAGATGAAAGATTTAGAAAACCATCTTAATGGTTTGGTGGTGATTTGTGGACATTTGTGAACCCTTGTCTCTGACAACATCTGTACATCCAACATGCAATCTGTGAGGGAGGTCTCAAGTGGCGACAGATCTTGGCACGGAGGTTTTTGCAGCAAAACGCCGCTCTGTGTGACACGACCCGCTGCCTTAGCCACAGGAGTGAAAGATAGACATCTTTTTTCACTGTCTGGTTCACAGAATTAATGGATTTGGCTCATCTTGTCACACTGCGAAAAGTTCAAACAGACAAAGGAACCTGTGGGTTAAAGGTCACAATTAAACAGAAATGACTGAGTGGTGTCTTTTTCAATAGTGGTTTAAATCTTGTGCCACCTTGGCCTGGGAGACTGCCGGTTACCTTTCCAGCTGCACACCACAGAAGCTGCTTTATCTGATTAACACAGGTTCAGCCAGGGAGCAAGTGCTAAGAGGTGAAAACATCTGGTGCTGCGGCTGCCTTGGAAATAAAAACTGCACACAGCTGAGTCAGTGGACACTTCAATAGCCATATTATTTACCATACAGGTAGTTGTGTTGAAGCCTCTAACCTCTCACTCTCGTGTATCAGGAAACACACTGGACTCTGACTTATTAATTCAGCTCTGGCTCTGAGCAGTTCTCATCAAATAAAGCAGAGAAAAGGAGCCAAATAGTGTAGGTGTTGCATGGTCTCTGTGTTTGTATTGTAAATTAAAGTAGCTTCTCCGTGCATTAGAGTGAATGATGTAAGGGAACAGCACGGGGTAGCCAGCCCAGTCTTATCAGCCACAGGGTTCCCACAAGGCAGAAGAGCCAACAGCACAGGGAGACGAACACTCAGTCTGTACTAAATGAGCAAAGAGGAATGCATGCGCTTTTGATGTAAACAGGCCACAGCTTTCTAATTAGGATTAAAGGTGAGGTGAGAACAAGAAGGGAAGTAGTTGCACTCTGATTCCCTTATTAATGGCAATGCAGTGCCACATGGCACATTATAATTATTTCTACCACTACAAATCACGCCTGTTTTAATTATGAAATGTAAAAAAATGAATGTAATACAATGTAATATATGAGATATATGCCCCTATATAGAGTGTGATGTTGCCATACATGTTACCTATAAGGAGATCCTCCGGATACATGAAGATTTATAACAACAACCCATAGAAAAAATTGTACATATATTAAAAATATCCACATGATGATTTTTTATATTATTATATGTTTTGAGCATATGTTAATGATAATTATATTAATTTATATATGAAAGTTCATTAAAACATATACATTATATATAAAAATTGAATATGTCTATATATATATATATATATATTTACATATCTTTTCATTATTAATTTTAAACATATGTTCATAAAATATGTCTATCTGTCTCTGATTTAAGCACACATACGTACATATTTGTATGGAGTAGACATTTATGTCAATAAATGAAATCCACTTTCTAATAGGTTTCATATAATTTGTACATACATATATGGAAAGTCACTATGTGTACTTATATTACATTTGCATATATGTCATGTAGTCTCCAAGTGTGGTATAAACTATTCATGAGTGATCATTAGAGGTGTTGGTGGGTGGATTTTGTTACATTTGGCCAGAGCCAGGCTTCCCGTTTCTTCGCGTTTCTTCGCGTTTCTTCCCGTTTCTTCCCGTTTCTTCCCGATTCTTCCCGTTTCTTCCCGTTTCCAGTCTTCATGCTAAGCTCTGCTAACCAGCCGCTTCTCGTAGCTTCATATTCAGCGTACGGACATGAGCGCGGTGTCAATCTTCTCATCAAACTCTCGTCAAGAAAATAAATAAGGGTATTTCCCAAAATGTCAAACTATTCCTTTAAGTGCATAATAAAAATGAAGTACAAAACACTGTTCACGCGCAATGTCTTCTTATTTCAATGCTGTGCTGCCTAAACCAATGACTTCAGTACAACCAACATTACATTTCCTATTTGTGTTTAATTGCAGCAGTGATGCTGACTGTAGAGAATTGTAAGTGCAGTGTGATCATTTGCTTTAAGTGGGGGAAACTTTAATCCGGCATAATCAATGAGGTAAGCGGGATGGCATGCTCGATGTATTAATGAGAAAACCTAGGAGGACTGTTAATCTAGTAATGGCTTCTGAATAACATGCCCTGCTGTGATGAAACGCCTCTGTGTATTGAGCTGAGTGGAGAAGGGTTTAACTAATAAAAAGTGACAGTAACAAGAGGACTTATCTAAAGCCCTTTTTTCTCTCTCTCTCTGCCCGGCTTGTGTAAAAAAAAAATAAAAAAATATCCCCCGTGACAAGAAGAGGCGTTTCTCTTCTGAGTGGTTGGGAACAGGAACTAGTGTCCATGGCTTTGGTTAGCAGGCCCTGAGGAGGCGGCGGGCAGGGGGAGGCACCAGGGCAGAGAAGATGGATGGCTATGGAGACTGGAACTGACAGTGTGTGAGAAAAGCAGCTCTCAGGTGCTGCACCTGCCATCCATCTCACTTCTGACCAGGCAAGGCATGAGTGGCAGTATTGTTCCACCTTTTACATACTCTTCATTCACTCACACACACATGCATGCATGTAAGAATGCACACAGACAAGTGGGCACACAAATAGATACACATACACTGTTAAATCCATTCAAAGCAGACTTTGGCTGTCGGCATTCATTAGTCAATTCCCTTCTCTTATTTATTTGTGGAATGCTGTTTTCTTTAAACCTATTTGAAAGATCACAGAGTCCTGGCCAACAAAAGGAAAGTAAAGCGATGAGACGATTCAAAAACGTGAATACATAAAACAATAAAACACAGACTGATCAAAGACCTACAAGAAAGATTGTATCCTGTGTGACAGCGAGGCCCTGGTTCACTTCAGCACTAGGGCTGCTATCAAGATGCTACCTAGGGTTTGTAATTTACTTCCCTGATCTGATTTGTGTTCCCATCTTTGGCTTTGTGAATGCAGCGCTGAGGGGCCATGACGGTGCCACCGGTGAACCCCAGCGCGATCGGCAACAGATGCAATCGTTAATTATGCAGTCAAATGTCCACCATTTCGCCAGTCTGATGGCCCGCCATCAGCAACGTGCTCATCGTACTTATGGAGCAGTTCAGGGAGTTGGGGAGACGCTCATGCAACCCTCTCGCCAAATGGCAGCCACCGCAGCACTAAAGATGCATGTAAAAGTCCTATTTGTCACACAGATGAATGATTAGGCTCCCTGTTTGAAGAGCTCTGACTCTGTTGATTCAGAGCCTCAAGTTTATTTATCGCCACAGTGCTGCCTTCTAAATAAAACCAATAGAACAAGACAAACTATTGTGCTTCATAGCTGATGTTCAACTTGTTGTTAAGCTGAAAACAAAGAGAAAAAAAATGTCTGATCATATTTGCTGGGTGTACTCTAAAGGAATAATATAATTGCCCTTCATGTGGGTAGAGTGATGATGGTAATACAATACTATCTATGACCTTTATGAAGCTGTCACTGAGAATGACAGCTTCATTTTGCTGGAACGGACAGGTGTGGATTGTTTTTTTTTTTCAGTCGACCTCAAATTTGAATGTCCCTCGACTCCAGGTTTATCATGCTGATGAGAGAGCATTAAGCAAAGCGTAATGGGACATTCAGACAGTGATAGAGCACACAGACAGCTGTTGAGGACTGGATGCACAGGGCTTGTTAATGTGCTAATAAGCTGAGGGAGGGTAGTGCTGTGTGTTACTGAGTGTGTGAGTGAGAGAACAGTGAGTGTATTATGTCATGTTTATGGGATGCAAAAAAAAAATTCAGAGTTTAGTCACCATCGCATGACGTTAATTAGTAAAAAGCCTCCTTACAAGATTGTCAATTTTCCAACCAAAAAACAGTGACGGTGAGGAAAGGAAAGGAAAGGAAAGGAAAGGAAAGGAAAGGAAAGGAAAGGAAAGGAAAGGAAAGGAAAGGAAAAGGAAAGGAAAGGAAGGAAAAGAAAGGAAAGGAAGGAAAGGAAAGGAAAGGAAAGGAAAGGAAAGGAAAGGAAATGATAGGAAAGGAAAGGAAAAGGAAAGGAAAGGAAGGAAAAGAAAGGAAAGAAAGGAAAGGAAAGGAAAGGAAAGAGACAGAGAAAGAGACAGAGAAAGAGAAAGATAGGACAGGTGACATTATCTGCTCTCTCTTCAGAAACATGTGTGACTGAGTAGATGAATTAAAGCAGCATTGATTAAAAGTGACAGAATGAAGAGGGGGGATCAGGATTTCTTTTTTGGCTTCATTGCTTCAGGTAGAATAAAGGGACAGAAACAAAATGAAACCAGCAAATTAATTCAAATACCTGATCTAACCCTTTACAACACATGAATGCACAGGTTTTGATCTATAATGCAATTTAATGATCCTCTGATAAAATGCTGGATGAAACACCTCCAGCTCCGTGTTTGTTTGTTTCTTTTTACAACACCAGAAGAGAACTTAACACCTAAAGGGACATTTTGACAAACTACTTCAGACACAACTCTGAAGCCTGACAAGGAGGAAAAGTGCATCTATGCACAGCTGTCCACTCGATCAATATTTAGCTATTCCAGCATTCACAATTGATCTGAGTAAGTGACTGTCTAAGTGAATGAATGCAGGACCAGGTGAAAAAAGAATTAATAATCCATGACTGTCTCCTCACCTCCTCACCTCCACTGAAGCAAGTCAAGGAGGAAGTAAGTCAGAAATTATTTATCTTTCAGGAAGTATCGATCGTGTTCCACAGTGTTTCTCAATCCAACACACTTTTGTATTAGCTGCCCTCGAGGACTTTCTTCTTCTTCTTCTCGTTGTACTTAAGTCAGGACACCTCTCTGGACGTCGACCATAAACGCTGCAAACAGCAACTAAACCGCATAAGAAACTGACTGGCCGACTTGTGCTTTACTCATAATCTACAAATCTACAAACAAACTGAATTAATAACTGTCAGAAAGATGCATTGGCCTCCTGCTGGCAGTCCATTATTCACTGGCTTGGAGTAAAGCAGATAGTGTCTGGAATAATAATAAAAATAATTATTTAAAAAATCTGTGTCTAATCAAGATTGCGTAAATCTTTACTCTTCTGCTCTGACAGCTAACACAGACAAATCCAGCTACGTCTCTCTTTGATCTCCGTCTGCATGATGATATAAAAATAAAAAAAAAAAAGGTTGCGGATGACCATGAAAACCATCAATGAAACGATCAGAGCAAGTTGGAGGCATTTAATTCAAGTGAAGTTTTGAGGTGCCAATCTCCCATGTTGCATCACTTCACCTTGGAAAAGCAGAGCAACAAACTGACGTCTTGAGAGAAAACCATGAGAACAGACTTGTTTTTCTTTCTTTTGTGCATTTGTATTTCTCCTCTCCTCCTCAGAGAATGATAAGACAGGTGTTTGAGGCATTAATTCATGGGCAAAGTATAAGTGCATTTATTTAAAGATATCAGTATATAATTAGTCTCTATTACCAAAGATGTCACAGAGACCTCCAGAGAAACAATTATTGCTGTGACATGGCAATAAAAATGCTCTCATCAGTCAAACAGGAATATCCTGCATTACAAAATGAGAACAGAGCTTTAAATTGAATTGAGCCACGCTGGTAATCCCCGGGATACTTCGCGCATTCAGCAGTAGGGCATTGCATGTATGAACACAGATCCTGAGCATACCCTTTACAACAGAGCAACAATGAGTCACAAGCTACATGTGATTTTATTTGATCCATGTCAACCTTGATGACTACTGCTCGTGAAACAGCCCTTAATGTCATCAGGCTGTGCTCACTCAAACATGTATTTTTCTGATTTAACTCAAATAATCTACCCCACTTCTCGGAAAGATAGTTAACCTCCATGATATTTTCAGAGAAATGCCATAATCCATCGAAAATCTCATTTCCTCCAATATTCCCTTATTTTTTTTTGATGGCACAGGATTTGTGCAAGAATTAGAGATGAGGACTAATGCTGTTAGTAAAGAATTCCCAGTGTTGAATTCTTATTGACCAATTAGGTTGTGCTTCATTGACATTACAGAGTCCACTGAAGTGATGGCAGCAGTTCATATGTTTGCAATACAGCCACTCACAGCCGCACACAGAAAACACAGTCTTACCTGAGAGTGAAGTTGGTCAGCTGAGCAGAGCTGGCCATGAGCACGTAGAACGTGGCGATGTCAGTCTTCTTCAGCGGTTTGGAGGATGTCCGTATGACAATGGCATTGCCAAGCTTGAGTCGAGAAAGCGTCGCCATTCCTTTAGGCACCTGCAGAAGACGCACACTGCCAATCCTCTGCATGGGAGTGAGGGGAACATACTCAGCCTGCTGCTGTGAGCCACTCCAACGACTTCCATCCACAGAGTTACACTTCCCATTGACTTTAGGCTGAGCCTGGTAGTACAGCTCCACAGGGTTCCCAGCGACGGGTCCTGCCTCTCCCTGCTGGTGCCCTCTGACCCTGGGGCAAACCAGCCAGGCGCAGGAACCAGCTCAGCTATGCAGGTTCCCCTCTCGCCTCCCATGGCACAGGAACCCCTCACCTCCTGGGTCTGCCAGAACGCATACACTGTCACACATGGTAGCTCATCCACAGCTCCTTCCCCCCTGCCCCAATCCCTCCCTGCAACATAGAAGAGCACCCGCACTTTGGGCTTGGAGGAGAAAACCCGAGTTGTCAGCACGAAGGCCTGGATTTTCCAGTTAAAATTGAAGACCTCCGGCGCGTTGAAGAGCTGCACAGACTGGACCAGATCTAGAGGCACAAGCTGCTCTGTGGACATGGTGCCGTAGCTGGCGTTGACAGCTGGCTGGCGGCTTGCTCTTAAGATAACAAAGGGCTGCGTGTGACTCTGCATGCTGGAGTTCCTCATAAAGTCCTGGCCAGCCTCCTTTAGGAAGAGGTAGTCAGCATCTCGCACATCGTAGTTGACTGGCAAGAAGACAGGGAAAGGCACTGGGCTCCTGCTGTCACTCAGCTCTTTACTGCTCAAATCTGTAAGGTAAACATAAAAAATGTCACCAGACTTGTTGAAATATACAATATACAATATACAATATACAGTATCCTAGTATCATAGTACCACATTTCTAAGCAGCTAGAACTCTACTTGAAACAACAACAAATATGGAGACGTCTGTTTTCCTGTACACCTGACAATAACATACAGTGAAAAACCCCAGCAGTGTTCCAAGAACTAACACTTGAGTCCAAATGTCAGCTGAGGCCAAATGATCAACTGAGTGGGGCATGAAAGTATTACACTGAGAGGCCTCTGAGCTTAACCTTAAAATTCCTGAAACAGAGCACACAGGTGAAATAATGTAAATTACAACACGAGAAGCTTAAGAGTGTTTTAGTTTCTGAGGCATGGAGCAGCAGCTGAACTCTGTGGCTTTGTTAAGGGCCTGTACTAAATGCCGGACTTTATGTTTCACTTTTTGAACACCCTCCTCACAACATGTCAAAATAATATAAAAGTGTTCAAGTAGTAAAACTTGTTTGATCGTGTAGCCCAGTTTAATTCTTAATAAAGCTCAATGGAATTTCTATTGTGCGCCACATTAATAAAACTGTGATGAAGAGGCTCAACTGTTTTCCTCTGCTTATGTTAAAATGCACCTTTATGAATATGCAGGTTAAAGCTGACCTATTTACCAAACTATTAACTATTAACTTAATTTGCAAAGGAGCATGTTCGCCATGTCAGACAACCTTACCTTCAGTCAAAAGAAAGATTACAATAACGTGCACACTTTCTGACCCTCTCTCTGCCTCTAATTATTTTTGTACAGTCCCTAAATAATATACAGATAAGTAATTGTGTCAAAGAAAGATAACATTACTAAAAATTACTACTGTATTTCCTATAGAATTTACTTTTTGAAACCCGTTTACTATTTCTGAAATGTACTGTGAGTTTCAAGTGATTCAAAATGTAATTCCCTGTTTCCCCTCCACTGGCCCAGTTTCACCTCTCCCATGGATGATCTGTTTTCTCTATTTGGGTAGGAAAGGTGGCATCTGATACATCTGGCACAAGTTTGAAATCAGCCATCAGAAAGTGGGATTAAAATGGCTTTTCAGATTGTCAGCAGGCTGTGAATACCCAGCAGATCCGCCGTGAAAAAAAAATGAGAATAATGCCTCATCATGTGAAGTAAAAGCTAAAAATAATCAAGCTGACAGAAATGAAAACAGGAATACATTTGGGGGAAAAAACTGTATATTATTGAGTGAGTGTATTTGTCCATCGTTCGCTTTGTGTTACTTGCACAATGTTTTCCAGGATTTCATGCTAGCTGTTAAATACTGTGCATTGAATGACCTTTTTACATGAGTGAGTGAAAACAAACCAACAGCAAATAAATATTCCCTGATCTGGTTTAAAAGCTTGATGGTAAGTGTTTGCCCCAATGGAAAAGAGTAGAGGCAGAGGTCACCCGGCCATCGTGTGTCCTCATTAAACATCCATTTTGATAGAATTATGAAGATTATAGCAGCTGACCTTTATTGTGCACTGTTTATGTGGTGGCTAATTGCCCTACTTGGTGAATTAAGGACAAAAAACACTCGTGTTTACTCTGGAGATTATAACAAAATGGATGAAGCTCCACTAAGCAAGGTACTGCATAGTGAAAAACAGATTTAGTAGTATCTAAGAGCTAAACAAATCATCATCCCACTAGTATACCAAAATCAACAGAAGAGATCAGATCTAGATCTATAGACCTGTGTGAGGTGCCACATAGAGCTGTTGTTATTTATTCAATGAGGAAAGCTCGAAGCTTCTCTCTGTCAGAATCACTCGTCATGTCCCTCATGGCTGCTGGCGTTTGACGGGTCTGTCGATCAGGGTCTCTTCTGCTTTCCTTCCTCACTCAGCCCATGCTAAGAGCCTGTCATGAAGGTCTGACAGGTCGCACAGCCATGAATATACTGTAAGTGTCACAATCATGTCGACCTAGCAGCCCTATATAACAACCCCACACACACACACACACACACACACACACACACACACAAGGAGACAAGAATGTCAGTGATGTTCGCTGAGTGGGCGACACACTGCATCAGGCAGAGACTGGGGCCGGGAACGGGGCTGTCCTGGCTTAGCATACCGGGGGCCACAGTGACAGATGTGCTGTTTAATACCAGAGCTGGCAGCGGCTCCGGCTGGAGTGAATATAAACTGGCTCACTGTCTCCAGCAGGGAGAGTGCAGCGCCAATGTAGAAACAAAGTACTTCACATGCAAGCCCATCCCTCTACAGTTGGGGTTTTGATGGGTCATCTGCGATCCTCTTGTTGTTTCATGTGCTTTTCATTTTGTAAAACCCAAAGGGTGCCAATTAAACGTAGCGAACGTAGCACACAATCTACGGTATTTGTGAGTACGGTGCCAGACGGACTTTGCAGGAACCGTTCTTTTAGGATTCATTGCGGTTTAAGAGAAGCATCCATCTCCTTTGCCAATATTTAGATATTTTAACAAGTAGCCAATGTAAGCAAAACTTCACTTGTATGGTCCTCTCATCATGATGAGAGTCCTGCCCTCAACTGATAAACATGAGAGAAAATCCGCTGCACCAGCTGTTCCAGCCTCTCAAATCAGTCATTTTGAAGAGCCTGAGCTTCTCCTCCTCCTTGGCTGAGTCAGAAAGCATCAGTGTTGCCGTGCAGACGTTAAAAGCCACCTCTCCAAGACTGCTCTCCCACAGACTGAACATGCTCACTGTCTTGCAGTGTTGCTTTATTTCATCCTCTCTCTACAGTATGTGGGTTAAGTGCTCTCTAAGAAGAAAAAAACAAAAAAAACTAATTCCTTTTAAGCGAGGGTTGAAATCATATGTTGTTAATCAAATCTTTGTCCACCTCTCCCCGTTTCCATTTGAAAATGCTTCTTGTATGAAATTAGATTTCAGAGTTGTGTTGTTTTTTTTTACACATGGTCTAAAATGATCCAACCTTTGACTGATGGCAGAAAATTAACTTCAGGCAGGGATTGTGACTTTTTGAAACAGAGTTTTTCATGTGAACAATCTCCCTTCGTTGTGTTTTATTTTTAGTTAAGCCATTTGTGTGAAACAAGTACAATGCAATGAGCGTTTTACTAAAAAGAAAATGGAAACTATTCATATTACTTATGATAGAAAAATACTGAGATTTGTCCTGTGTAAGTAACTAAAAACTTTACTTAGGGCTTAAGTCTCACAGATTCATTTCAAAATAATGTTCCCCATCACCAGTTTTAATAAAAACACTGCTGTGTCTAATGAGCAACACTTTGTCCTGCAGTTTGTCTTGAGGCTCCATATTAAATTCTTTTCATTGGCATGACAGCAAACGTCTTTTCAGTGGGCTTGTCTTTCAGCATTATTTTCTCCAATTGTAATCCATCTTTGTATTATTCTATTAAAATGCACAAAGCTTGAGCAGCCATCGTGAATTCTAATTCGCAGTAATGACTTTTACCATATGTGCAAAACAGCTTGCAGAAGTGAGTCGACTCCCAATAGCATCACAGACGACAACAATGGATGTCTGCATTTTAATCAGTAATTGGCGGATTAAAAGACGTCTTTGTGTCTGAAAGTTTCTCTTTCACGTTGTTTTTTAAAGGTTTTTGATCAAATATGTCTCCCACATATACTGTAGCGATACGCTGGTGGTAAATACTTTCAGATAAGAAAGTGTTGGCAGTAGGCAAGATGCTAATAACACATATCATGCACCTGTAGCAAACATAAGAACTTAATCTGATATTAGCACTGTGTGTTTCTACCTTTTGACTGGCTGACCTTTTCCATGCATCTACCTTTATTATAGCACCACAGACGCTCATCAGGATCTGACAGCTTGCCAGCGAATAGGTCCTTAGACACAGAGATTTGTAGAGCGATTGATGTCGTCGGTGGGACACTCAGACACTTAGCAGTCATCTTGGGAGGGAAACAGCGGCTTACAGCAGAGGAAAGAGAAGCTGCTAGTATGCTCAGGATTTTGTTTTTTTAAAGTATCTTTCAGCATTGTGGTTAATTACCAAAGGGGCATCTAGAAATTGGTAGAAAGCTCTGGACAACATGTTTGTTAGAGGTGTAAGCTCTGTAAGCTCCAATGTGGTGTCTGTTGCAGGCGCCTAATTGGAGTATTGTGCTTCCAATTAAATGGGAGTCACAAAGATCTGAGTTCATTTAAACCAATTCTGGACTTATGGTTTATGGTTGTTACAATGAGTGCAATACATTTAATTTAACTGAAAATGATCAGATATAGAGCATTCAAAACTTTTCTCTGGTGGTGTATTCATGTTCCGTGATCAAGATGCCCTTGCTGATTTGTTGTTGAACATGCCATGACAGTGGATCATGTGCAGAGCTGCAAAAACAGGCCTGGCTACATGCTGTTTCCAGGATGAAAGTTAGAACCACTGTCACTTCTTATCAGTAAAATCTCCTGGTCATAATGCACTTGACAGCTTTACATGCTCGTCTTACATGTTTGAGGAAGTGTTTTATACAAACATACAGAGATGATGTGGTGCTGATCATATAGCCTGTAATGCTCTGTGGGGCTGGGTAGTGAGAGGGTGGAGAAGATAAGGAGAGAGAGGGAGAGAGAGAGAGAGAGAGAGAGAGAGAGAGAGAGAGAGAGAGAGAGAGAGAGAGAGAGAGAGAGAGATTGAAGGAGGCTTAAGCTTGTGCAGTGATTGGTAGGGATTGCTATGCTGAGACTCTTAAAGCTGCTTTAAAAATCTGTTTTATCACAATTTCTCCATTTTTCTCATCTTTTTATCCACATAAATCAGCCTGCTTGCATTCCCTGGAAATAGCCAGCTATGAGGTAGTTATAGGCTTTACAGTAAATGCCTTTGTGATGTGCTTTCTTCTTCTTCCTCTTCTTCTTTTCCATTATCAAAGTTGTGAATTTAGATTGTCTGCTTCTTGTTTGTCTTGCTGTGTCTGAAAATGGGGTTCCCTGGTTTTTTTTATGGCAGACATCCATAAGGGAGAGTAATATATTCCCATAGAGAGGCAAAGTACTAGGCATTAAGGCAAGGCTCAAGTTGTAGTATAAACCCATCAAGTCTTTTACTCCTCACCGATTTGATCCTAAATGTTTGATATCCCACTCACCGCTGTGACACCCCCTTTGCAGCAAGCAAGACACACACATGCTCATGTTAGCCTCACTGAGACACTGTATCACTGTGAAGTAAGATGTAAGTTTGTGGCACAAATGAGGACATTTATATATTATTTAGAATTATAGAGAAAGCTGTTTTAGTGCTGACATGGCACTGCTAAGAAAAGGCCCACCTGCCCTCACCAACATGTGCAAATAGATAGACAGTCCATTCATAATAGCTCATTTGTTTTCAGCTGCTATCATTAAACACAATGCAGACACAGTATGCATGCTCAAACAGTGACAATCCCAACAGGCTTCAGGTTAATCCACTGCACTTTGCTGCTCTTATACTCGTCCCCCGGGTATTTTAGATTTTGGTTTAGAAAACCTCAAAACACGCAACCAATTACTCCCAGGTCACTTACCTTGTGAGAGCACTGCTGTAATTGTTGCAAAGACTATCTGTAAGATCCTCCAGCTCTGGCAGTAAAGGCTCATTTTGGCACCCGGCGCTGTTGCTCGCTGTGTCCAGGCAAGTTCCCAGTGTCCGTGAGGTTTTGGTCTTGTTTCACCAGAGTATGGAGCGGATCGTTTCATCCATCTCTGCAGTTCGCACGCTTAACATAATCACACCTGTGGGTGTACAAAGTCGTACTGTAGTCCGTGTTGAAAGTGGCATGCACCGCGTACCGAGAGCGGATCATCGGCAGTGTCCCCGGTTGTGCGTAAAAGTTGTGCGTAACGATCCTGGTGACTTTGTCTCCGGTCAGAAGATGCGGGAGCCCTGATCTGAAAGTGCGTGATGGAGGATGTTCAGTTTCGATCAATACAACCCCTCCAAGCAAATCTCAATAACTCCAGATTGAGTCGGTCCCCCAGTCTGCCGCCGCGGCAGGGACTCTGCGGTGTTAAACGGCTGTTAGAAGATCACTGACTGTCTTGTGAGCGATCCTCAGGGCACTAAACTCATCATCTGTCACTGTTCATCCGCTCAGGAAGCCACGTCCAGTACGCAGCTGGTAGGATTAACCCTGCGTTGGTTCGGATGTAATGTCAAAGAAATTATCAAACGCGACGTATTTAGTACCTGCTGATTTTTGATTACTTCATTTGTTAATGGGGGGACTTTATTGTGTGCTGACTCCGGGTCAACAAACAATGAAGCCTGTTTGTAGCTTTTTTAGTCAATGTGGACGATGGGTGGTCAGATCCGCAGAGGGAATTGGAAGCACGGATGTAGTGAAGGTTACTTTACCCATATGTCTTTATAATAGATCACCGAAAATACGGTCAAATAAATGCAAGTATCATAAGAATAAAGTATTTTCGTGAACACAATACAAAAAAGAGAAAGAAACTGGTAACTCTTCTGAAAGTCTAGTTTATTTTTGTTTTACCTGATGATTATCTTATGATGGAGGTCATTGTCTACTGAAATAGATTCACTGCAGTGCAACAAAACATTTGGAAAAAGTGACTTCAGCTTCACCCAATTTAACAGTCACACAGTTACAGCTCTGCCTGGCTAATATGTTTATTATTCTTCACCCGCAATTATAGATGATTTTCTGCAAGGAAAGTCAAGATATTGCAATCTAGTCAGACCTTGACTGGTGGAGTTGCATGTACTGTAATAATCACAGTTGAAATTCAACCACAGCAAATCAGGCTAATTAGGACCTGATTGCATCACACTTACCTCATTATTGTGGTTCATTCAAAATTTAGTGATTGATTAAAGGGGATTTTCTTCTTACATTAGGAATATCATTTGAAAACTTTTTCAGGTTCTTACATGATTCCTGTTTGAAAAAAAACAACATCGTCTTTAATTCCAGTGATATTCAGATTCTAATAGTCGATGACTCCTTGAGAGCATCAGGTGGATTTTTAGTGCCCTCTGATGGTTAAGAGGAGTTTATATGTCAGTGAAGCAAATGTGAGTGGCTGACCATCGCTTGCATGTCAGTTGTATCAGAAATGATTGGGTTTTCAAAACCCTTCAGCTCATTTTGGTTACATGGAAGCGGATGAGTAGAAGAGCAAAGTTCATATTCATGTTCACATGTATCTGCATAATACCTTTATTTGCTATGAGGAAGTGCTGCTTACACATGTGCAGCACACTCTGCTCTGTATTTTCATGCTTTGGGAACAGGGAGCAGATTTCATTCAGATGAAATACAGCAACTGTCCACCATCCATCAGGAACAGAACACAGAAGTTTTGATATGTCCAACTCAGCTGTTCAACTTTGGTTCACATACCGACTCCTTTCACACCAACAAAAGTTACTTGTTTGCAGACTTGTAGTAGTAAATGTAATGGGGCTTTATTGACTAATAAAGAGGATTAACGAACATATCAACACACACAGTGTGTGACGAAACCTCACAGTATCTGGAGACAGGAGGAAGTTGCCACAAGCTACTGCTGTGAGCTTATTTGAGCTCCTCCCTAGCACTGCAGCACTGTGATAAGCAGCAGAAGCAGCAGCAACATCCGTGTGCTGGGGTCGCTCCAGCGTGCTGTAGCGCTGCCGTAGGATAATTTAGATCCTTTCCTATTTACCTGCTCCTCACACACAGAGAAACAGCAACTACACTTTGTATCACGAAAGGCTGAGAAGATTTATCCCCCCCAGAACTGGTGCTGAAGTTGTTGTAGCAGTATATGCACACCCTCAGTGTTGCATGCACATTCATACTCACAAGCACAGAACTGGAGACTGTATGGACATGAATACTTGTCATACATGCAGTCAAGCACAAATATTTCATGAGCTTCAGCAGGCCTTAGCAGCTGAAAGTAAACAGAGCCACAATTTTCCCTGCTATGTAAATCAGACAGTTTTGACTTGAGGAGCTGGCAGCTGAATGGTTGAGTAATCTCCCAACTGAATCTTCATTAAAATATCAGAGGCATGCTCTTGTAAGGAAATAGCCTTTTTAGTCACCTGATGTAGCGCATAAAGTGAATCACTTGTCAGAAGTGTCACACATTCACCCATCATTTAACATGACATTAAGTTGACTTAAAAAAAAAAAAAAGAATTTTGTGACCTTCCTCTGAATCCCTGTAAGGGGCAGACCGAATGGCTTGCAGATGCAGAGAAAACATATGGTGAAACCTGTCAAGAATATGTTATGAACACTTAAAGGACAGACAAACAACCCAGGCCTCCGGATATGCAAGTTAGGAAGTTGACATAGATGGATGTAACAGCAGAGATGTGCTAGAGTGGGGAGAGTGGCCATAAACTGGTGATAGATGTGAGCGCCACAAGGAAGGGAATGTGTTTTCAATGTACATCATCCTTCTGTCTGACAGATAGAGGTAGCCTCTGCTGAGGTGCATTTAGCCACACACAACGCTCTAATGTTGCCATTCTCATTTTCACTGCAAACTCGGAGAGAAAGTGCACTAAAATTTACATATCTTTACAATAACATTGTCACTAACTATTGAAGGTTAAATAGCTATATAGTGAGTTATAGGACCAGTATTTGTGTGTGTGTGTGTGTGTGTGTGTGTGTGTGTGTGTGTATGTGTGTTATAAGTTCTGATTGTTCTATCCTTAAATAATTTTTACTAATAACATGTATGGTGTGCGATAACACCGTTACCTATGGGTATAACTGTTGTCATTTTCACTGTTACAATTAACAATCAACAGTATACACTACTGTTCATAGTCTCTCGCTCCTCCCCCACCCCCTCTATCTCCTCTCAAACCCACACAGTCAAGGCAGACGGCGGCCCACCCTGAGCCTGGTTCTGTTGGAGGTCTCCTTCTGCTAAAAGGGAGTTTTTCCTCCCCCCTGTCACCAAATGATTGCTCTCTCTGGGAACTGTTGGGTTTCTCTCTAAAATAAAGTAAGGTCTTGACCTTACCCTTTAAAGTGCCTCGAGATAATGTAGCCTATATTATGATTTGGCTATACCATTGAAATTTAATTGAACTGAATAACAATGTACATACAACAACTGTAAAAGTTAGTAATACTAATAATAATAAACAATACTAATAATCAAAATTAAATGTTCATGCATTTACAAAAAACAATAGTTAAACATTTTGTGAAATACGTGTAGCAAGATCAATAACTTACCACTCTGTGACCTATGATGTTGCAGCCCGCACCTGGTTAGCTTACTTTAGCTTATCTTATTTTAGCATAGCTTAGTTTAGTTAAGTGTAAAGACTGGAAACTTGGAAATGGCCTGGTTCTGTAAAGATGCTGTAATTAGCCGACCAGCACTTCCAGAGCACACTAATTAACACGTTTGTTTGATCTGTACACAAACCAAAGTGTAAAAGGACAATTCGCCATTTCACACAGGGTTATGTGCTGGAGACTCTCAACCGGTTGCTTTGCAACTTGTCGCTCGTGGTTTTAAAGGTGCTGGTATCAGGATCTTGTTATGGTTGGCTGAGCCAGGCTAGCCGTTCCTCCAATGCTAAGCTAACTGGCTGCAGCTTTAGCAATATTTACTCAAAGGTTGGCAAATGATTTGGAAGCCACTAATAAAATCAAATACATCATAAACACTCATTAGAAAGCTGTACCACTTTTTAATGTCTCTCTGTAATCAAGAGACTTTAGCACCCCTGGAAAAAAAATCTTTCCCACTTGTTAGTGTTAAAAATCAACACTGTGCCTGTGTTTTCTGTGTGGTGTGGAGTGGGTCTGATTGTGAAAATGAATCACGATGCTAACTAGCCTGAAAGTTGTGTTCATAGCAACTTTCACTGTGCTGATGAGTTTTGACTTATTTGAGTTAAAAAGTGTTGCCATTTCTCAATGGATAAATCAACACTTCCGCAAATAGTCTCAATATTCAAATCTGCTGGAGGTGTTTAATTAACTCATAAGAGCCTTGTTTTTTTTTTTAACACTCATTATTTCTCTGAATGCAGATAAGGTGTTACTCTGTAGGAAATTATCCAGAATAAACAGGACTTTAGCACAGTCGGTAAATAACAAACTGGACTGGAAGCTGGTAGAAATAATGTGTCTATAGGAGGAACAGAGAAGATCCGTTGTTTGATTGAGACCTTTTGCATTTGGTGATAGCTATGGCCAAACATAGGAATATACTGCATTCCAAAATAAGAATAATAAGCATAAGAATAAAATCTGACAAGTCAAACTATGCCCACTAAATCTTCAGATCAAACAGAGTCTCCATAAAACCACGTCAGTCGCTTGATGCAATTACAGTTAGGGATACTCCCACCTGCAGCAGGCTCTGTCTACACTTTCTCACTCAATAAACCTTCAAAGAGTGTACATTGTTCAAACTGCAATGAATAACAAGCCTTCCACTTATAGTACTAAAGAACACCATTATATTCTACACCGGATGAGAAAATGATAGGCAATGTCTTTGATTTGCAGGAGGCTTCGTCCTATTAAATGACAGAGAAAATGGCCTCTGTGTCCTTAATAGGAGGGAGTCGACTGGAGTCCTTTTCATATTACATGTCTGTGCAGCATCCGTTGCCCTCCCACACAAGCTGCTGTTCTCCATTAACAGCAAGTCTGTAAAACTTAAAGAAAAGATTTGAGCAAAAAAAAACTCAAATACACCTAGGAGCCTGATATCTCTTTATTCCCCAGAGTTCTAGAGACATGTAAGTTAGCTATGCATGGATGTCACCGAGGGTTAGCTGCGAACATCCATTAAGCTAGATATGCAAGTAATTCTGATCATTGGATGTCTGTGTTTGACAGCCTCTGAAAGTATAGCAAGTAAATTGGAAACATTTCATGCAGTGATAGCCACACAAACAACAACACATCAAAGTCCTGCCAGTGTTCACGAGTGAAAGTAGTGATGCTTACAACTGCAATAATATTGGTGCATTCAATAGCGTAGCAGCAGTTGTTTTCTCCCAACTCTGTGCAGAGAAATGCTGTCTGCATCTTCCTAATCCAGCCCAAACTGAGCCATGAGAGACAGCTCTCCATGTTTGGGTTGAATACCCCCAGGCAGCCAAAGAAGAGTTTGTTCAGCCTAATCTGTGATGTGTGACTTTTTCCCCTGATGTCGTACTCATGTAATCTGCCGTTTGTGTCGCTTTAAGTCCGGAGTAGTGAGGGGTTGAAGCGGGAGACTACATGATGGGAACTGTCATCTCTGTCCCATCGATGGATGCTGCCAGTATCCTGTTAATCCCCGGAGTAATCCCAGCACCACAACAGAGAAATCAGACACAGCAATGCAGGCTGAAGAGGGCTTCGCAGCCCTCTGCACAGCCAGTGCATACTGTAGTGTACACACAGCAGCAGCAGCATGCACGCAGCGTTAACACAGCAACAACAGCCACTTTACATGAAAATTGGCTCTTACGCTTGATTGATGATTGAATTGATGTTTACATGTCTCGACAAATAACAGAAATGCATGAAGCAATTGAGGATAATTTGCATTTTGAGTGAAATTGAGTCACTTCGCAGATTAAAAAAAAGAGTGTGATTGAGATTTCTGACATATGTCTATATTGCTTTGCTCTTTCCTGAACTCCTCAAGCAATCCAAGAGAAGATCTCCCATAAATTCCATTCATTTGGTTTAGAAATTATTTCTGTACAACACAGGCACCTCTCTAAACCACTGAAATCATCAGGCTTTCAATATAAGTTTTCATTCTATTGTAGCCCTTGTACCTGACCATTATGTGAAAATGGAAGATCTTGAGGATCATTCAGCCGTGGCAAGATTTCTAAAGACAAAAAAAAATCTTATAATACCTGCTGCCTGAAAAAGTGGAATCCAGATGGAATCTGACTGAGTGAAAACCAGATGTTTCTTTGCTGCCTAAAAAGCTACCTCTCACAATACGATGCAAACATTTCTCCCTTCTCATATTTTCTTTTTTGCCTAATGAGGAGACTTTGATGTCTCTGTGACTTGAATAATTCTTTCTGGAGGCTGCCAACTTGACAATTATCCAAGAAATATGTTAATAAATAGGGACATAAAACAATAATAAGATCTTGACATCTAAAGACTTGTTTCCTTTTAAAGCCAAAAGAAGAATACATTTCAGGCAATTATCAAACAGTTAGTTTGTCTCTTAAGTCTCTTAAGATCATTTGTTACACACAGAATCCTCATGTTTTAATTATCGGCGCATAAATTTCCAGTTTAGTTATCTTAAGGAGGTTGTAGAGGAAATTAACTCATTGATGTAGTTTTCAGGACACATTAAGCGTTGATAACTCATAGTAGACTCATTATGATCCCATCATCTATCTATATTCATCTATCATTTATTTCTCCATTTTTAGCCATGCTGGCAGCATGGATGTATGGACAGCCAATCCACACCTTGTTCCAGGCTGAAATGTCTCAGCAACTATGAGGTTGCCATGAAATGTTGTACAAACAATGATGGACCCCAGATGAATCAGATGAATCTAAACAACTTTGGTAATGTTCTGATTTTTCATCATCAATGGCTCTGAGTGAATTATCTCAACAGCTGGTGCATGCATTGCCATGTCATTCAGTGCAGACATTATGTCCTTCTCAGGATGAATTGTAATCACTTTGATGATCCCCTGACTTTTCATCTATCACCATCACGTGAAAAATGTTAATTAATAAGTAATAACTAACTAATAATTTGTCCAATACTTTTGTTTATGACCAAATACCTGTAAAACGAATGGCATTCCCATCAACCATCGTTGTACTGCAACATGGACAGTCCCCCTATTTCGCATTTATAAGAAGGTCGGAAACATTCAGCCAGTTGGTTTATAACACACCGTAATGTAGGTGTGCCATATAGCTATATGGACTTTTTAAGTGCTTCTTAATGTTCAGTATTTGTCAACAATTATATCTTCTCTTATATTTTATATTACAGCAGTCTTTTGCCACATTAAACAGCCACATCTTTCCAGCATTTTATTGAAATTCAGTTCAAGTGCAGTGAATAACCTGCATTCATACAAAGGTAAACAGTAAACTGCCTAAAGTAAAAAAGAAAAAGAAAAAAAAAAGAAAGAAAAAGATTTTCATCAACAAAAACTGAAAAATCCTGTAAATTTAATAGAAAACAGGCCTTTTTCTGGGATGAAGAAATTGGCTAACTTGGAGTTTTCCTGCAGCAATGAAGTAGAACAAGTTAATTCAAACAATTCCTCTAGATGCCCCAACTTTTGTTGATGACTTATACACACTCCGTCCGTACAAAGGCAGTGTTGGAACAAACTGTGTTTATACACCCTCTGATGCATTATTAGGACAATACTATACTGCAGGAGGTATAGTGTAGGTAGGTTTACTGTATATTGGCATCAGAATGAGGAGAAAAAGACAGGTAACAAAGGAAGACAGGCTGGTTGATCAGGGGTTCATCCTACAACAAAATAAAGAGCCAAAACATTAGAGGGAAAGAACCAGACTCTGGCTTCACATGAGGGAAGAGCAGCACAGTCGCCAGACCGTTTATATATCTAAGTTAATTTGATATAGCGCTTAATAAAGCTAAATAGTGGAAGTGCTGTACTTTGTGTTTCGTGCTAATTAGCAAATGTCAGCATGCCAACACTCTAAACGAAGATGTTGAACATGGCGAACACTGTAACAGCGGGACCACGTGGGGACCATGTTAGCATGCTGACATTAACATTTAGTTCTGTGCCAACAGTGTGGCTTCACTAACACGGCCACAAACGTTTTGTTTTTTATAAAGAAATGCCCGAAAGGATGTTTTTCCACTCTGGGGTTGTGAAGTAATACCTTAAAGAATAAACTCCTCCTTTCTCTCTTTTTTAGAAACCGTGTAGAGGTTAAGTGCTAAAATGGATAATAGATGACTGAGTTTGTTTTTTTATGGCAGCATCACTGGCTCCATGACAGCTATAGTGGATTAAATCTCTACTACAATACAGTTTGGGTGACAGCCCTAGCGGTCAGACAAGGAGACTAGACAGATTCTTATTTCAGTTGCTGGCAAGCTGAGAGGCCTTGACCCAAATTTAATATGTTTGCCCAAAGGACATGTACATACTCAGTATGAGGATGTTGTTGTCTGCAAACCTTAACAGTGAAAGAGAACCAAGAATAGATGATAAAGTAATGTCTAGCCTTGACTGCAATCGGACAAGTGAACTAAAGGGCAAAGATGACAGGTTATTTAAGTGCAAGGACAGTTAAGTACAATGCAGGCAGGTAGCAAAGATATTAATCCACTTTGAGAGTGGCCAATAAATGCTACCCAGTGGACCTATGAGGCTGATGAGGTTGATGGAGGGGTCCGTGTGAGTGAATTGTGACACCCCATTGGTTGGACATTAAGGTCATGAGGTGGACCTCGGTAGAATCAGATTGTCAAGGATGAGAGGTGCCGGGGGCAACGTTCAATAAAACATGAGAGCAATCTTCTCACCAGGAGTAAAAGTGCTCGGCAGTTCAACTCCAGGCAACCCAAACAGATTTCCCCTGTGAGCCAAAAGCACTGCAGCTGCTCATTCACCACGGCTGGCAATCCAAGCTGCCATCAAATCGACAGCCGTTGCCAGAAATAGTGCTGGAAATTGGTCAAACTATCACACAGTATCTGACCTTTGACAAAGCTTATCTGGCACAAGAAAACGTATGGAACTAAAATGATAGTGTCTGTCTGCTCCAGCTCCTCTTTCTGCCTCATTAGTTGCTGATATTGGATAGGTTATCTCAGCTTACAGCACATTTTAAGGTTGTAGCCAGCTCACCTTATCCTGAAAATACTGCAGTGGAAAGGTTACATTTTTGTGAGAATATCACACCTCAAACTCCTTTTGAATATGATGATTAAATGTGCCCACTGCTCCCCCTATATGTCTCCTGTGTAGCAATGAAGGTGTGTCAATGATGGCTACATACTGAGTGTGTTCCTTTGCTGAAGACTGCCTGCTACAGGGCATGAAATGAGGAGACAGATGATAAGCTTCTCCCTCACGCTCTGGGGAACACAGTCAGCCATGATGGAATGAATCATGACGGGCAGAAATCTCGGAGTCAGATAAGTATGTATGCACCAACTCTACATGATGCATTCACAGCCACAATATGGACAGCCCACAATCTCTATTTCGTCATGGCGGCCGGATTCTTCGAGTCCCAAATGCAGGAAATTCCTCAAGCCTGATTATGTATGCGTTATGCATAATATGGATGCATTTTGTTGGCTGTCGTTATTTACTAGATGCTACTCCTTGATTAAAGCTGAAATATGTACAGTGCAAAGGGTATGTATGGATGTTTTAGTGCCAGCTGCATTCCTGCACATGAACAGAAACAGCAGCCTAAGTATTAAAGCAGTAAGTAGCGCAAACTGTAAACATCAAACTTCCAAGTCTTCCCCTTCAGCATTCTTAAAGACACTCTGCAAAACCAGAGGGGCTCCACATCTTAAGCCCAATTTCCCTTTCACTGATAGAGTGCCAAGTTTCAGGAATTACCTGGCGAACTGCGATCAGGTCCAGAGGATTAACAGGAATACTCCCTTCCAAAAGCCCCCCCCCCCCCCCCCAATCTCCAGAGGGTAGTTTAGGAAAAGGCCAATGAGTGGATGTCAGAGCTCAACTTTAATTTATGTATATTTCTTTTCGTGCAAGCTCACAACAGCATGACATGAAGGCTGAGCAGTTAGTCAGCCATGTTATTAGATTTTTTTTTTCTTAGTGAAGATGATGGTGTTCACATGAGGAGTTTTAGGACAGGCAACATGTCAATCTAACAGCAGGTGAACGGACATATGACATTGTATGTAATCATGTTATGTCATACAATTGATCAGGTGAGATGTGTGAATGTCTAAATATTCAATCAGGATGTGGTGCAGAGGTGCAGCAGTGCTGCCATCTGGTGCTTCAGTCCTGCATCTCACTGCTTCTTGAGCTTGCAATAGGATGTAAAAGGAATTCATTTCTGGCCTGCATTCATTTTCTTTTCATTTATCTCCTGTGAAGTGTGTGTGTGTGCGTGTGTGTCACTGGGGATTGCGCCTTAGCACATACTTTTATTCAGAGCATCTTACAGTGCCAGAAGTGCACATGTCTCTAGTAAGGGTAATCCCAGAGGGAATCAAAGGCACAGTCCTGGCAGTGTTATTGCCATGCTCTATCAATTTAAGTTCACAGTGTGTATCTGTATGCATGGTGTTGTGACTATGTCTAGTTTGACATTGATGATCTGACCCTTGAAGGATCAGTTCACCAATATTACATATAAATATATAAATTCAAATGAAAAGGCTTACCTCTAGTGGCATTTAGCCATGCAGATGGTTTTTGCTTTTATTTGCCCAGGTTGTGCCATTACATTTACATTTACAATTAAACATCCATTTTGGAACTACTTTCTACTGAGGAAACAGTCTATAATCAATAGTGTGGACCTTGAATTACCAGTTAACGGGGACATTTTCTGGATAGACAAGTTACTGTTGTCAGAAATTTCAAAAACCTAGTGAAAACACAGTCTGAATGGGGGGAAGTGAGAAAATATGACTTTTTCTATCAACCCTTTAAAGAAATCCACTAGATATTGATTAGTGTGTCACCGCAGCAATCCATGTTTATATGTTAGCATACCATATATAGCCCATGAACATTGAGAGAGCCCTTTGAAGCGAAATGGTCAGAATACTTCAACAGTATTTTTCCAAGTCAGTTTTGTGGAATATCAATGAGATGCAGCAGTAAATTTGAACCAGTACAGAGCACCTTCTTTGCTGCTGCAGGCTATGGACATGGCAGCAGGAGACTAATAGAAATCATTATTAGCTCCATACTTTAGCTTGACGGTAAACACTTTCCATAATTCATCAGTGTGTGGTCTCGGTGCTTGACGTCCTCATAACTTTCATCTCTTCATATTTCACTTAAGATGAACAAAACTACAAACTAGCTGTAGGTCATTAACAGTTATGGTGGCAAAAGAGGAGGTAGCTTAACTAGCTTATGGTAGAAAACTCATTTGTCACTTCAGGTGATATAGATGTCACCTGGAGTTTTGTTATTGCTCCGCTGTCCTCCACAGGCTGCTGTTGTACTGTGGCTCTGCCCTGTGATTGACTGTGTATGCAGCAGGATGAGCCACACCAGGGCGTAGCCACTTATCACTCCAGGAGCAATGGATGACCCAGGAACACAGATGCAGCCTGGACTGCACACTGTGTCATCTATCAGCCGGCCGCATAGGTGAACCGGGGGATGAGAGGAGATGAGCAGAACTGAGATTTAGAGCCAGCCCTCCTCACATTATCTCCCCTCACACCATTGCTCATGTTGTGAAACTTCCCGGAGCTAAGAGGCACTGGAAAAGACTTTACAACGGGGGAATAAAGGCACAGCTGAAGGATGAGAGGAGGCAGGCAACACCATGAGGTGCACAGTGTAGTGGTTGTATTTCTAATGAGAATAAGACTCCGGATCAGTATATGCATCATGTGGAATGAGTGTCAGGGAATTTGTCATGTCAGCACTGATGCAAGGACGTATTGACAACCCTGCACCAGTGCCGGATAGACAAACCTCTGTCCATTTATTCTCATTCAAGGAGAGGAGGTTAGAGTTTGATTTGAAAACTTCCACTTCACACTTCTCCTTAACCTCCTCTGTCCTGCTGTGTGAGGTTATTACAGCTGTGGCTGAGCCCATGGACGATCATCCCAGAGGATTAAAGGATGTAAAGCCCATCATACATTAAAAAAACAAGCTCTTTCCATAATTGTCTTCGTGTACAGTTCACTCAACTGTTCAATCTGCTGTGTGTAAGGTAGCAAGCCATGCGGACTGACACATCTTTCCATCCAGGGAGAGCAGAGGGAGGGATGGTGTATTCAGTTGAGCTGACGGGTACCTACCTCTGATTCAATGTGATTTATTTCCACACGGAGCGTGGACGTGGCCAGTGCATCGGCAGGTCAATTTGGTTTGGGTAGACGAAGAGTCGTCTGATTGATAGAGTGGGGGCCAGCCATGTTCTCTACGCTCGGCTCCCCCTCCATCAGGGGGCCAGCTATGGTCGATTAATCCTCCGTACACAGAACAGAGGCTCTGGCAGGGTTTTTTTTTTTTTTTTTTTTTTTTCCTTTTGTGTTTCTTTAAGCCCCCATCTCTGACCTAAGACTGCCTCCTCCTGGAAGTAAGCTGTTGTCTGGTTCATTTCGATGTGGGTGCTTCTATATTTCCATAAAAAAAATTCCTGGAGTTCTCCACACCTGCTCTAGTACGAAAAGACCTGCCAAAATTATAATTAATCAAACACTGCCGTCACCACTAGATGGCAATATCAGCCAAAACAACTTTGGTAGTTCTTACTGCAGAACAGATGAGTTCAACCAGGCTCCGTCTTCATGAATTCAATGATCAAAACTCTGGAACATTTTGGAAAAAAAAGCTCACAGATATTAAGCTGTGCACCCAACCTTTGCTTCTGTTGTCTCAGGGGGATTGAACATCCTTTCGTCCTTCCCCTCATTTAAATCACTGGTTCCCAACCTTTTATATCAGATATACCCCCTTAGCCCTGTCAGATGAACTCGTGTAGGCCATCGACAGCACCGGTCATGATCCAGATGATCTCCTTTACCAACATTTTGAAGTGGAAATTCAAAACAATTAAAAATATATAAGTGGATATTTTTCACACAATTAAACTGTGAATGTTAAATTGCTTTAGTTGCATTTGTAATACTTGGAACAGCAGGAGCTGAACGTTTCCACCATTTATTCATTACTTTTTAGTTTATTAGATCAACTATTTATCGATTAAATTTAGCAATGTATGTAAATCGTTTGTTTATTACACTGAGCTAAGGATTTTCAGTAACCATGTCAAGCTTTTATCCACTACTTTACGTTAACTTTTTCAACACTTTGTTCATTAAGTTCAGCTATTTCAATCATTTATCAATTTAATTTAGCAGTATATACTAACCCTTTCTATATTACTCCTAGCTAAAGATTTAACTAAAACCAGTAGTTTTATGTATCCATCAGCTGTTTATCCATATTTCAGCTATGTGATTTAAAGATTTTGACCGGTCATCCGTCACTCATAGCGAACTGTTTGTCTTTGCTTCCCTGCTCACGAGATATTTTTCACAACACTCTTAGCAACATGGTGTTCAGGTGTTGATGCTGATTCATGCGATTCCTATTTTATCAAATTACTTGAGCCACTCCACAACCTTTCCATGTAAACCTATATGCAAATCTATACATCAGTGTCACTGTAGTTCTCGTGTATGCAATCAATAAGACAATATTATTTCCTTCCAGAAGCAAATGAAGGGGAGCAAAGAGCCGCTGACTCGCTCTTTTATCAGTCTCAACAGCGTAGCCAGCCTGCTCCCTGTAGTTCACTTCAATCCCACTTTCCTGGTGCTCTCTCTCAGTGCTCACCCTGAGCCTGGCTGTGTTGGATGAGACTTAACAGACCCTCGTCCTCTCACATCTTCAAGGCTCGGTGTGGTCAAAGTGCTGCCTGATGTCCCACTGACCCAGCCCACCTCCGAGTGTCTCTCCAAGGCCTCCCTTTTTGCCCGAAAATCCCCAAAGGGTTTTTATCCCTTTATCCAGGCATGACATCAGAATTCCAGATCAGGATTAGGGTCAGTATCTGGATCAGTTGTATCAGATATCTATTGAAGCATATCTCTCCATCTCTCTTTCTCCTCTCTGGCTTTGCCGGTCCACCAAAAGACGTTTTATCTTGTGTTCTCCTTCTCCTCTCTCCTGGAGATGAGTGACACATCAGAGATAGCCTTCAACTAATCCTATCCCTTATGCTCTCTGAAAGTAAGTTGCGAGCCTGTAGCCCTTTCACACTTTATTTGTTGTCGTTTGAAATCATACTTAATGTCATGCTCGACGTCAGATGGGAGCTTGGGAGCCCTTTTTAAATTTCACTCAGTCAATGATGTGCCTCTCAGAAACAGAAGAAACTTAAACATCAAAGCGAGACAAGAATTCTTCCAGTCAAACTGTTGGTTATTGTTGGAGTGGCTCCAGGAAATACTTGATGAATGCACTGCCAGCATGCCTTTCAAGCCAGCATTGTTTTTGGTTGGGAAGTTTTGAAAGCTTCCCACACTGCTGTCATTATACAACACTGGACTCCAGACACCAGGGCATGATATAAGCAAGGCGGTGATGAGCAGATTGAAACTTTCTGTCGTTTCCATCTCTGCAGCCTCCTTACGAACCTTTCCACCAGCTAATCTCACTAATGATACCCTGTTTTAGTTGTGATGTAAGTTTTGTTTTTCTTACTTCTCTTACTACCTTCGACTGCTGTCACTCCTGTGCGCTCATTTCTCCAGCAGGCGGTGCTGGTGAGTTGGATGTTCCTGCAGCCAGACGCTCCAATGAAGTTGCAGACAGTGTGTATGTGGAACAGAGACCTATCCCCAGAGCTTTACCTGACCTCCCATTCCCCTCTGCTGCACACACCTTGTCAGCAAGTTGGGCCTTATCTCTCTCCGACTGAACTGAGCCATTGAGCGCACACTTGACCTTGTCATTATCTTGTACCTGGCTTTGTTTCCACTCTCCTTTCTCCCTTTTGTGAGTTTCCTGACTTTCCCTTTCCACACTATTTGCACAAAGATAAGAACAGAGTCTATTTACTGCAGCCCCACCACCATCCACCGCCTCCTCTCCACTCACACACCCTCTCTTCTCCCTTTCCCTATCCTTTGTTAAAGAAAGAAACCTTGTGTTTATTACAAAGAGAGGCCCTGACCATGACCTTCCGTGGCGGTTTGAGGTGTAGTAGTCAACACCACCAAGTCTTCTTCCTTTCATTTGCAATATAGAGGAAGGACACAGGATCATACTTTTTTTTTTTATATCCTGAGTACAAAGCATGTTTAATGTTGTATGCGGATGCTCTTCCCGTTAAACACTTTGAACAGATTACATACAATGACCGAACTGAGACTACAAAGGAAGGCAGAGAGAGGAGGAACAATTAGGCCATTAATCTCACCAATTATGTGTAGCATAAAGCCCATAAACAGAGGAGTCAATTGAAGAGCACAGTGTAGCAGACCTGAGAGTGATAAGAATTGAATGTGAGGAAGGTATTCACAGCTATAATACCTCCATTAAAGGAGTAGGAGTACATTTTAGTTACAAGAGTAAATTCTGCTGTATTCAGGAAGAATTGCATTTTTGTCTTTCAATATTACAGGCAATTACAGTAGATGTTAAAATACCATATTCCTGAATGTTAATGCAGCGATGAATTGATGCATTGTATTCCAGTCTTGTACTGAAGTGAAATATACACCGTGTGTTAATTTGATAAACCGAGCTCAAATTTTTCTCATGTTTCATTTTTAACAGGCTTCCTCTGACATGAATGCATGAAGGAAAACTGTGATGGTGGTTTAGGAGCTCGCTCTCACTGTAACCAAGGGATGCAGTTGAGTTTCAAAGTCGCTTTTGGAATTACAATACGCATATGCTACCCATAAAGCAAGCCTCAATATATCTGTCCATCAAAAAGTTCACTGACAGCATGAGGAGAGATGGTGCTCGCCTTTGATTCTAATGCTAAGAGCATAATTTATGTAAGATGTTTGAATGGCTTTTTGAGTAAGAATAGATTAAAGGAAGTTTCATGTTTGAGGAGCCAAGAAAGTGCCTGCAAAGCAGTGTTTTTAAAACTCCTGGGGCTGCAAGTGGGTTGATGAACAGGGCGGGTGCAAATGGTGATTAGCTCCAGCCATTTATTGCGCTAACAAAACAGTGTGCCAATCACGGCCATCCCTTGAGTTTTCCTCTCTTTTCTGTAAATATGAAAGACCTTGTCCCGACAGTGACTTCAAACGTGGCAGCGGCAGGCCCCATACCAGGCCATGGCGTCTCCCTGAGCCTTTCCCCCTCCACACATCAAACCCCGACTGACAAAAGCAGCTCTAGGTGGCATAATGAGGCACATCGCTCCTTTCAACTATGTGTGAAGTGTGACATTCTCTGTCTTCTTGTGTCATGTGTTGACACTGCAGCCTGTGTGTGAGGAGTTGACCGGACACTAGCCACTGAGGGCAGCATCAAAGCCCTGCAAGCTCCTTAGGGTCAACAGTCAGAGATGAGTACACACACACACGACCCACACAAAAGGAGAGGAGAGGAGTTTCGGTGCGGAACCTCCCCCTTGTAGCTTCCTCGAGATATTTGATTGTTTCATGTATGTCCAGAAGAAGGCCTGCCGATTAAACATCAGCTGATAACTCCGTTCTCATGACCCTTTCTTGGGAGGCGGCAGCGGTGTATGATTCATGCACATGTGCACCCCATCAGATAGGAGATACTGCGAGGCATGCCCCTGCCTTGTGACTGACTCTCTGGTGTTTGTGGAGGTGGGTGATGAAGGGCCATTATTAGTGGATTAACAGAAACTGAAGATGGCGGGGGCTCACAGTGTTGGAACATACTGCCCTAATTCTCCCTCGCCTGTATCCCATGTATTACCCCTGTCCACTGGCCAGCAGATAAGAATCCCTTGGAGAGACAGAAGCTATGCAGCCTCTCATATGACCATAATGCCAGAGCCAAAAGTAAAAGACAAGTTCAGTAAGCTGCGAGAGGCCGAGCCAATGTTTCAATCCGCAGACAGATTTTTAGAAAAACAGTGGAAACATGGGCTCTGGATCCTCAGAAAGTAGCATTCAACATGTCACAACACGGCCAAAAAAACAAAGACTGGTTTCTGCTCCTTGTTCGCACACACACAACAGCTGCATTCATATTCACCCACCATTCATCCCGATTCATGGCATAATACAAATGGACAGGTGGATTGATAATCTAATATGGCTTAGTTTTTTTATCCTATTCCTCTCACTTTTCAAATAGTTTACTTGGAGCCCGAGGGTGTGAGCCATCCTGTTTTCTATGGCCGCCGAATTACCTCAGAGCACGCAGTGCCTAGCTCGCTGCCAGAGAGGGAGGCGAGTATTGTTTTCATGACAGAGATCAATGGGTGGGTGAATGTGCTTTAATTCTGCAGGAGCTCCTCTCCCAGGCTAATAAATGCAAGCCTCCCTGCTGACTGGGCTGTCGTGCTGAGCCCAGCGGGGGTCAGCCTTTTTGTGTTCCTGTGCCCAAATTATGGAACCATCAATACGCTCCCTGGAACCAGTCAATAGAAGCCCGCTTTGTGGCCGAGGGGAGACCAACTTCAAGGCTGATCCAAAAAAGAAAAAAAAAAAAAGAAAAAAGAAAAAAAAAAAAGACAACTAAGCTCTGACACATTTACCAAATCAGATCAGAATCAGAACGTACAGACAGATTTTACATTCAGCGATTCAGAACTGCTGTTTGTGCAACAGATATTGGGTGTGTCGCACCAAAGGGTTGCAACCACCCCAACCTGTTTTTGAACACTTTGTTAATAATTATTTACATGTTGCAAATTCTTTCGCAGCGTGAGGGAGGCGGTTCACGGTGTCACTGCACTATAATTGTGCTTTTGACATGAAGCTCTAACCACTTGAGAATCATTTTGTTTGTTTTCTGAAAGTGCATGAGGGGATAAAGTTGAGGAAATATTTATGCCAGTTGCAAATATTATCAAAGTGTTTCATCTAGACTCGATTGTTTGAAAAAAAAAAAATGTAGACAATCAGAATTCTCAAATTTACTAGGGTGAATTAATACAATCTGTTTGGAACACGGATTTGCTTTTGAGGATCTCCGAAAACACCACTTTTCAACAAAACACTACATTTCTTTTGCCTGAACCAGGGGTTGTGACACACTTTCGTTTGACAACACATAGGCGATGAAAACTGTTGTCATGCATGAGTGTCTTTCCATACTGCCTTACTGCTGCTTGTAGCATCAAGTGAATTATTAAGTATCCAGCTTCAAAAAGCTTGTAAAACTCTGTCCTCCTCAAAATCTCAAACTTTTTTCTTCCCCTCTCCCCTTTTCTCTCCTTCTTTTATTTTTGTTGGCTTCTCAAACATCAAGTTGTCTCCGGATTTTCAAACGGGTTGAAAAATAAGAGTTTCCCCAGCTTGCAAGCTCATTCAAAGGGCGCGTTCTTCAGATGTGCCACCTTGCAGCGTGGTGGTGGCTGTGCAGGAACAGGATCATTCAGATATGCTAATGGATCAGCAGGGTAGCTCCAAGCGCGGCTTACCCCGCTTTAAAAGACAGCTGCCTTCTCCCTTTCTTTTCATGCCCTACTCGCAGCCTGCCTCTCTTTCCCACTCTACATTGATAGCAGGTTGAAATTTAATAACCATTAAATTTCTACTAATTAGACAGATAGAGCAATTAGCCGGGTGCATGTAAATCCAGGTTGTGAAATATGTTGGACAAAGAGAGTTCAGAGGATGAGTTTGGGCAGTCGTTGAACGCAGCTGAGGTTAGAGTCGGCACAGTGTAATGATATCATGCTCAATGCAGAGAGCTGCAGATAATAGAGCCAGTGCACACTGGCCCTCCCCTTGGCAAAGTGGCCCTCTGTGTCAGTGCTTGTGTATCTGCCGTTGGCTCTGCTGCCGAAGCCCCAGTCCCACACTCTCCTGGGCTATCTATTCTCCCCAGCCAGAGTCATGCTGCGCAGGAATCCTGGGTGATTGGGTTTCTTTCAGGGGCCTTATAGTCAGTCATAAATCGGAGGGGATCCTGCCCGGCCCCTCGCTCTCGCCCCTAACCCTGGCTCCAGCTGGCAGGGGACGATTGTTGGAGAGCCGAGGTCATTGCAGGGTCGCTCTCTGTGGCGCTTCTTAACTCCCCTTGCCTATTTTTTTCTACCCCTCCTCTCCACTATTTCCCCCCCCCCCCCCCCCCCCCTTTTTTTTCTCTGTCTCCCGGCTGAGGTTGCTAGGGCTTGGTATTTGCTTTTTAAGACCATGTTGTAATTACAGAGGAGCTCTACTCCCCTCACTGCCTCTGGCTCCCTCTACTCTTTTTTTATCACTGCTGATTGGTGGTAAGAAGCCATACTGGGGCCATCTCACCCCCCACAACAAGCTTTTGTGCTACCTCTTCCCTGGGCACACACAGAACTGATTCATTCACATCTCCTAACCTTTACAGAAGTAGAAAAAGACCGTGGTGGCCTCCTCACACCAATCAGACCGCAACCATAGGAGTGGAGGTGGGAGTCACTTACACAGAGGAAATGGGTGCAGGATTCCCAGCATTCATAGGGGGAAACAACAGTCTCTGCAAAATGAACTGTAGAGAAACAGGTATTAGGCATTACCACAGCTGTAGCCTAATCATAGTGGTAGACATGTTTTTAGATAGAAATCTACAGTGTCTCAGAAGCAGGGTGGACTATTTTATTTACAAAACTATAAAATCCATCAACCTGATCAACAAAACAGGTTGCCACAGGCTCAGGCCACGTTTCTTTCCTGTACAGGCCCAAGGCTGCTTGGGGTTTTGGGAGGACGAGTCTGTGTTTGCTGTTTTAGGAGAACTACACCACAGAGAACATCAGACGCAGCCCTGCAACGACTTTTCTGTGGGATTGCACCCCTCTGCCAACATCTGGTACCATAAACCAAGATCAGAAAGTGACAGTGAAAACAATACCGCAATGACAACAAACATTCACTCAACAATAAATGAAGGGGGGAGTTGCCTTAAACCACAGTTTGGCAAAGGGGGGGGGGGCGTTCCTCACAAAGAGAAGAACACTAAACTATGAAGTGTCAGCTCCTTTGTTTGTCTTAAATTTGATCTCATTTGTAATGTAACAAAAACAGGCAGGAGGTGCAAACTGTAAAACAATTTTGGGACAAATACTAAAGTCACAAACACCAATATTTACTGCAGCTGCTGCTCAAACTGTCCTGGGCCTACGGGACAGAGGCCTGAGATGCAGCAGCTAATCATAAATATACTGTAGGTATAACCCATTAAAAGACAGTCTGGAACCAAATGATTATAGCCACGTCAGAAACCCTTTAGAGTCAGTGAGGCATTTGAAGCTGTGCAGAGGCTTGTCTTTCCTCTAACATACATCAAAGCGAACGGAACCAAAATATCACAAAAATGCGTACAGTGGATAGCTATAGAAGCATGGCTTGTCTTTCATGTGTATGGAAAAGTGCCACAAACTAAGCATTGTTCGCTGTGAAATAGGATACAGGCTTGGAAGAGCCATTGTTCTATTTCAGTTTGCTTGAATCTCCTCTGTTGCATGCTGGCTCGCTGCTTCACCGTTCTGACTTCTGACAAACAGCATCTGCACCAGGGACGCCACTTCCTCCCACGAGGCAGATGGGAACAAACCCAGTATAATGACTTCAAATAAACAGGATGCCATTAATTGTTTGCCCCATCAATTGAAGTGTGTCCCTGGGTATTCAATGAGAACTTGATTAATCATTTTAGTGGTTTGACTTATTAGATGCCAGTGAGAAGAGATGAATTGTCTGGCAAAGAACGAATCAATGGTTGAAGCCCACATTACTCTGCAGAGGCCATGCTTATTCATAACTATAGACAGTTAATCCTTTTATACTGTAGCTCTACCATAAGCGCATGTGACTATAGAGAGTCCAAGTGAAACCAGAACTTCTGCGTTCGGTTTGAGAAAACCTCAGTCGATCATTTCATAAACATGTTAATAACTAAAACTCCAGCCTTGAAACTTAAACTCAACAGGATGTTGTGTGGCTCATTCTTTACGTCGAGATAAGGACAATTCCTTTTGAAATGAAAAAAATGATCTGATATGGTTGTTTGTTCAATATGTCTGTTTTTAGTGAAGCTGCAACATTTGAGAGATGACATCCAAAAAGAGTATCAGCGGATATCACAAGCCAGGTTTCCATTGTAAATGTAAATTTCAAATTTTAACCAAATTTTCCAACGAAAGTGTGCATTTGCATCCACTACTTTCATGCAAATATTAAGAGTTCAGCTCAGTTCAAGTTTACTGTTCACTGTTCACAGTTCACATCAAAAACTGCTAGTGCTTATTCTGCATGCAGGTGCCTTTAAACCATTAGAGAAGAAAAAGGCTCAACAAAATGGTGTAATTTAAAAATTCTTTCTAAATAATGGAAAACAATGTAGAAAACTTGATGGAAATATGGCATTTATGTTTGTCTCATTCATTAATTTGAGGAAGGTTAGAGGCTCCTTATTGGTTTTTACATATTTGATACTTTTGTCTGCTGTCAATCATGACGCATTCATATATAGGGATGTAACCAGTTACAATGACGTGGATACAAGCAATATGTTTTTCTCTATGCTAAAAAAATGTATCGTTTACCTAAAATCACCAAGGTTTAAAGGAAGTATTTGTAAGTTTTCTCTGCCACAGAACGTGTTGACAGGTGGTCGTTGGTGTCAGCTTCAGCCATCGTTGTCTTTATAATACAAGAGATTATTATACCCTCTATGAGCAGAGCTACATCTTCAGGGCAGATTGGAGGCTACTGTGAGTTGCTAGTCGGAAAGTGATGAGAGATGCTGGGGCTAGCTGGTTAGCATGCTAACTTTAGTAGAACAAAAGTCAAAATAGAAACAAGAGTTAACACTGGTGTTGCTTTCCACCACTGGATACAGCTCTTGGCAAGTAAAGAGATTAAACTGCTGTTAATGCTAATGCTTGCTATGTAGCAATAGTAAAACTTACAAATAACTCCTTTAAACTTGTAGTAGAAAGTGAGAATAATAATTTATTTTATGAATATGGAATAATATTAAACCCAAGTAAAACAATTCAAATGTTTTTTGGCATGCTGAATGATATATATGAGAATTCCCTCACAGAAGAAAGCTGAACAGAAGCTAGCCAGGAGATGACATCGGGACTTCAGATCTTTCTGCTCGGTGTGTACATGCCTGCAAAGTAAAATGATAGAATAAAATTCACAGAAGGATGTGAACAAGAGATGTTATCTTGATATTTTAGTTAAAACAACAGTGTCAAACATTACAATGCACTATGGACTGTACTGAGAGTTGTAAAAGGCAACCATTGCTAACACATATCAAACGTCAGCAGTGACTTAAATGTCAACAGACGTAAACAAACACCTCCAGACAGCAGAGCAAACAATTTTTTTGCTGAACTGAAGACTTCCTTCTGGTGTTGTTGAGTCTGTCTGCTCTGACATCGTCAGAGCGGCAGGTTAACAGCCCGGCCGTGGTCAGATCACAAGAGCTGTAACGGCTGCATGAAAGGGCTTCACCAAAAGGTGCTAATGGAAACGTCCTGAACATGAAACACCAGGTTCTCTGTCAAAACCACAGAGAGGAGAGGAGGTGAGAGAGCGCGGACGAAACAGACACTGAAACCTGGAGAGACTGCACTTGTTTTTGTCCAGACTGAGAGAGTGATGGTGGTGACAGCATGTCCTATTCTTTATGGTGATAGCTAGAGGATAAGGGACAAGGGTGTCAGTCATCACAAGGGGGCAGAGTTAGGGGGTTGGAAGGGACGCACCAACAAGGTTGTGTCAACTCCCAGAGGACAGGGGGCCAGCCGAGCCGGTGTTGTCTTTCACTCCTGCTGACCTGTTTGAACTACAGTGGGCCGTCCGCTGCGACCCTGTTTAGACAGCCAACAGTCTGCTCACTCTGAAGTCAGACTGTCAACAGCACTTGACAGTCAAGACAGCACTTAAGGCTCGAAAAGTTTTGTTTACCCTCCACTTGGTCTTACTCTCAAGTGGATGAAGGCATAGATCTTCTCAACATCTGTACTGAGGATGAAACAGAATAATAATTGGATGCAACCATGAAAAAGACCGCTGTCCTTCTTGTGAGGTTCACACAGACCTCATCCTTATTGTAGTAACACCTGGTAAATGATAAGGAGGAAGTTAGTCTCACAGATAGAAGATACAACCTGGACAAACAGAGAGCGCAGTTGTAAAAAATTATACTCTACGAAAACAACATGAAAACCAATCAAGACCTTACAAGTGTGTCGAGTTCCAGTTAGTTTTTAAGTGCTGTTCAGACTAAACACAAAGCAAAATTTACAGGCAGTATAATTGCACAAAGCATAAGTCAAATACGTCAGATTAACAGAGACAAAAATTAGCATTGTGTTTAGTTTGAATGCACCTTTAGTCAAAAAATAAAAAATGAATGAATAAATAAAGGTATGTTCAAACTAACTACAGAGTACAGCGCACATACCATACAACCCAGAGGTGACCTGCTACAGCTTAAAGCAATAAACATTATTTAAAATGTGATTATTCACACTCTTGCCAAGAGTCACCACCTATACATAAATACAGCTCAGAGCAGGTTAGCTTAGGATAACAGGGAGTCAGAGGGAGGTGGACTTTTTTACCTCTGGACAGAGCTGTTTTCAGTTTGGCCTTAAGCTAAGGTTACTGCTGCAGGCAGCTGTAAACTTACCCTGCATTCATGTGGTGTCAGAATAATAGAGATAATGAGTTTGTGACTGGGAAATCTACGTGAATGCCCCATCAAGTGGAAACAACAACTCAGAAATTTGGCAAAAATTTTGGTCCACGGTTCACGTCATACACGGAGAACCATGGCGGACAAAAGTAAATGTTTGAATGATGGTGAGAAAGTTTTGATTAATGTTGCAAATTCTGGTTTTGCATATCTCTTTTTTGCTAAAGTTTTATTTGTAATAAGTTATTAGGTTGTAACCATTAGTTGCTGTCCACTTAGAGTGACCTAACTTAGTTGGCCCTAGTTATCTATTAGCACTAACTCTGATAATAAGTAAAACACAAATACTGGAAACAGCTTCTCACATGTTGTTTTAACACTCTGAGCAATAAAATACAGCTTTGTAATGTCCATGTTGTTTTGACATTCCGACTTAAAAGCACATGAACACATTGAAGTCAGAAGTGTGACTTCCCAACCCTGTGGACCATCTGAGGAGCATGTGAATGCAGCATATTTACTGGATGCGTATGAGAGTCAATCATCTCCTCAAGTCCCAACAAGAAAGCAAATGAGCTATTTGCAAATGTTCCAACTACTGATTTAAATATGTACAATGACATTCAGTGTTGACACTGTCTGGCTCAAACATTACAGCAGTCACATCAGGGAAAATAACAAGAGGTGAAATTTGAGGTCTGAACACACCTTTTGCCAAAAAACATAAATTCTTCCTGAACGGGTCACCATGATTTTTGTTAACGAGATACCTTGTTTTAAATGAAATGATAATGAATTTAAAAGGCAGAGAAAGAACTGCTCTAAGCTTCAGGCCGTGTATGCTTTTAATAACGAGCTTAAGAGCTCAGACCTCGCCTGTGTCTCTCGTCCCCAATCTGCACCAGTCTATTGTACATCCTAACAACAGCCATCTTTGAACACTCAGTGTGCTCCCTTTTCTTAGCTTAAGTCACTGGCTTCTCACCAGAGCCACCAACAACTAAAACTGCTTTCAAATCCCTCCGCAGAAACCTCTCCATCAACATCCTTTCCCATGACAAGCAGCATCAACGGTCTTGTCTGCAGGAACTACGGAGCAGAAAAAGGAGTGTATGGTGCGTTTGCATGTGTGATGGATGGAGATGAATGCATATTGTTTCATTTGTTGTTTAATCACAAGAAAAACAGCCATTCCCAAAAGATACCATCCCGCACACTTTGGAGATAAAACTGAAGTGTATCAAACAGGATGTACAAAACTTGCATGTCAAACTGCTCTGAACAGGACGACTTTTCACTGACTGCTGTATTGGCTTCTACTTTTGACAGTGTTGAATATGTCACAGGATCCCTGTTCGATCACTCAGGAGGCACAGAGGCACTGATGTGAAATGGAAATCACTTGGTATTAGGTTTGATATCAGTGTCTGGGACACCTCCTGAACACCAAATGTGTAAAAGTCAAACAGCCATTGACTTGCTCAGAGTGAAAGGAGGAAAAAAAGCCCACGGCACATTCCATAACTGGGTTACCTACAAGATGTTTTTTTTTACTGGTACTATCATTTATTTTATTTCTGAGGCATTTCACTGCATTTCAGACAAAGTTTGCTTGGTAGCAAACACTTTTCATAGGTTAAAGCTAGACTTTCAGAAATTGTTCTTTCCATAAATGACATTACAATGCTTTAACCTTTAAGCTTTAGATGTTATAGTAAAGTAGGTTCATTTTTATCTTCCAAAATGGACCACAAGCTTGATCACGCAGCAACGTCTATGTTCTGGGGAGGGAGAATGACAGGTTATTTAGTGCTGTTTTGATATCTGAGCCTGAGGAATGCCTACAGATACAGTGATCCCTCTGTCTGAGGAGGAAGCTTCATAGATGAGGTAAGACTGCTTACAGCTATGAAACTGTATCTGAAACAGATTAAAAGACATTTTCCTCAGCTTGATTCATGTTCCTTTCAGCTCGCACAGGTGTTACACCTCACAACAGAAAGGTGAAGAGAGCAGGACAGATGTGCAAATACACTCTTGCATGTGTTTGGGAGATGCATATTACAAAGAGAGTTCTTTCTTTTTTTCTTTTTTTCTTTTTTGTCAGTAGTTGAAGCCTCCGGTGTCAACTGACAGACATTTTAGATTTCTTATCAGCTTTCCAACATTTTTGCTTCATTGTTCTACCTATAGATAAAGACTGTGAGAATCCAACATGAGGAGAATTACATCAGGAAGATAGAAGCACTCTTGGTCTGTGGTGTCTGCAGACACTGATTGTTTCAGCTTGTCTTCATACCTGTTCAGGTTTCACTGCAAGGCTTGTCAATCCCTCCCAGGACTTCAAACGCAGTGCTGAATCCTTCACATTCACTCATTCCTTCGCACCTTGCCGACAACCTGCAGCACAAGTAGAGCGACGGTAAATTACCCATAATTACCCAGATTTGAGCTCGACATAACAAAGGCATTTGGTTTGCTGTTGTGTTATTACTGGAACATCACATTCAAGCTAGCTCTCTCTAATTAAAGTTGACATCTTTCCAAATGTGCAGTTATCTGCTGTGCGGCACTGAGAAAACTTCATCTGTGCCCGGTCCTTTGTGGTAGCACTGAACATAAAAGCAAACAAAAAAAAACCCCCAAAAAATGGCCAGAGAAAACGTCTGTGAAAGACGCTCTTCAGTGTTCTTGCAATTCTAAATAAACTTCTGAGAGATAGACTCCACATGTGGTTCCCTAAAAAAGAGACCCATGCACCAGATGAGAAGACAATGACAAAACTTGGCTCTACACGCCTTCTTCTTCTGTCCAGAGAATCACAACTAATAACAGCACAAGACAATGCCGTTCCCATGCTCGCTCTTCATGCCACTCTCATGCTTGCCATTAGATGTTCTCATTATTCTTCCCTGTGTCTTAATGCAAAGTGAAAACAGATTTGGACGGGAATGAAAAGTTACCCAATCACTTAGATCTCAAGCGCTCTGTGAAATCCGTTTATCCCTGATCATTATGACAGTGTTTTTCTGTCTGTATCGATAGTCATTTCCTTTCTCCCTGCAGCAGCCTCAGAGTCTCCGATGCTGGCGCTGAGCACAGCACAGCCAGCACAGTCCCACGGAGTGCAAGCAAAGGAGGAAATCAATAGAGAAAATATCGCTGCAGGCTCACACATTTTTATCTTGCTTTGAACGAGTCAGCTTTAATTTTGCTTTGATCTCAATTTGCTGCTTTTGGGATAGCTTGGCTGCACATTGAACCAGGAGGAAAAAGCTTCCACCAGGGCTTTCTTACAAAAGACCCTTTCAACTGAGGCCTTTATTTTGCCTATATGCGTCAGTGTCCATTACTGGTTTACAGGGAATGAAGATACAAGGAATCAAAACAACTAATACTACAGGACTCGGACACACTGGTGCACATCTCATGCAGACAGTTCGCCAACTGCACTTTATCTATTCTAGTCAGGGAGGATTTACGGCCAAGCAGAGCAAATGTTGGACAATGTTAGCGAGGGGCCACAATAAAGAGATCCTTAGTGTTGCTGTCAGGATCGGCTCTGTGTTGTTGTGGGGTAACAGGTTGACATGATGCACAGCTGGCGTTGTTCTCACTGCTCTGCTAACCCACACCGCCACACCACTCTTCTTCCACACGCGTCATTAGAGCTGACACACCAAAAGGACGGTGATATCATAGCATCACCTAAGATCTGCTAAAGATGTCTGCACTTCCCTCATCCTTTTCCAAACCCGTGCATTCTTAGGAGGGGAGTTGTTTGGGAATTTGTTTCTCTTTTCTAAAGCAGAGACAAAAGGGTAGAATAAATGACCGGGCAGAGAAAAGAACAGCGCCTTGCTGGGGAGAAAGGGAAGGGTCTAATCTAATTTGGTTAGAGGAGGATGTGTGCTGTGTGGGTGCGCGCACATGTGTGTGTGCGCGCATGCATGGCTGCGCTGCACAGTGAGAGGGGACTGTGGGAATGGGACAGGAGGGCTGCACAATTGAATGGAGCCTCCAGAGCCAGAAGCAGTGGGGAGTCTCCCCAGACGCGCTGATTCCAGGCCGGCCACTCAAAGAGGGATTAGGCCAGAGAAGGCCCTTCCTGATTAGCAATTCACACTCAAGTGCCCCCACAAGGACCTCGGGTAATAATATTGCCATCAGTGTCCTTCACCGAAGCAGGCGATAAAATGTTTACCCCCTGTTTGACTTTTTTCCTCCTCCTCCTCCTCCATCGCTAACATTTACTAATCACTCTCATGTTTTGAGAAGTCAACCAACTCCTGCAAACGTCTCCTCTGGGTCTGATGTGACTTTCAGAAACAAAAAATGCATTTGGGAAGCTGTTGACTGTAACTGCTTTGGTTCATTGCTTCGTCTCAAGCTGCTGAACTCCAACACCCCCCACCCCTATCTTCCTCTTCCTCTTCCTCCTTCTCCTCCTCCTCCTCCTCTTTCCACCACGTCTTCCTCCCTTCCTCTTCTCTTTGCTGTTAAACGACCACCACATGAAAGCGTATGATGTAAGAACACCCCACTAAACTAATATTGCTGTTTCAAAGCAGCCTCAACCCAGATGTTATTGGGCTTCGTAACAAACAAAATTCATTACAACACTGTTTATGGCGGATTGGCTGTCAGTTTCCCCCAGTCCTATAAAGGTCCGCCATCCTTATAATTATACTAATCTACTCTATAAACACTTACAAGGTTACAATAACAGTGACTTCCTCTTATCAACCACAATACACAATGAAGGAGGTCAGAGGGTTAACCTTCAAATGATGCGACTCTGCTCATGATAGCAGCAGTGAAACAAAGCAGACTTTAATGGAGCAAAGTGAAAAGAAGAGTGAAACAAATTAGTCCTCATTAATAAGTTACTTTATTGAACTATTTAAACCATATGAGCAAAGAATACTGCAGGCTTTGATGTTGACAGGGCTCTTCAATAATTAATTGCTTGATTCATATGCGTTTCCTCAAAACGTCTGACCCTTTACTAAAACTGGTGCTCTTATTAAAGCTCCAGCATTTCAAATGGGACAGAAAAATACAAAATTATCTTTGCCAGCAGTTGCAAAAGAAAAAAAAAATCTCCTAAGCTGGAACAGGACATAGTTTTGCTTTAATATTCAAGGGTTCTCCTTTTCTTTTCTTTTTTTTTTTTTTTTTTTTTACTACTAGGTTCTTCACCCATGCAATGGCTTTCCCATCACTTTCTTGGTTTTTGGCACCAGCCTCTTCACAAATTGTTGAGTGGCAATAAGAGAGAAAATAACAGATTATGTTGATAAATAGGATCATCCTGAGCTAAACGCTGAATGCGTGCAATCAGGAGGGAGAACAGGATCCTTGGACAATGCGCAGGGCATGTGGACAAATAGTCTCACCTCCAACTGAGTGTGTTGTTTCTTCTCATTGTGCCCTCTGAAAGAGAAGAGGAGGGCCTTGGTTAAGAAGATTATAGCCCTACCCCACCCGTACGTTTAATCAACATGCCCTTTCAACGCCGGCAACAATGCTAAACATGTCTAAAACGTCCCCCATCTCTCCCATAGCATACCTCACATGTTGGAACAGCATGCCAGCCATCAAACCGCAGCAATTAAGAGGAATACTGTGATTACGCTTGCTGATGCAGAGTTGGTGAGAGCAGATCATGTCACCCATCATCAAAGAAGTGATGGCATCAATTTCAGAAATGTCACCATCACAGTGATGGGTTTGATTTCATTTCAGGCGTTGCAAACAACAACAAAAAAAAAAAGTATCAGCTTCAATTCATTTTTATTGATCAAAATTCCCTTGAGAAGCCGAGGAGCTTTGTTTCCTCACCCTCCACTTCTTTCATCCATGGTTAAATATGTAAATAAAATGTCTAAAGTCATTCTTCAAAGGGGAACAAAAGAAAAAAGGGGGCTGAGGGAAAAGACAGCCATAAAATTCCTCCGATTCTCCATAACATTAGCCAGAGGGGGGCCAGCTTCCAGCCAGAGCCTAGCAGCAGGGGAGCGAGCTAGCACCATAGAATCACACATCTCAAATCCCACACACAAAAAAATAAAATATCTTTTCAGCTTCAGCCATCAAAGGGTCCCCCCCCCCTTTCACTTTATTAGTTACAGAATTATCTCACAGTTGCTGATTTTTCAGAGATGGAGCTGCACTGCTTTTCTTCGGCGCACTGTTGTGGTTGCAAAGATGAGATAAAGTTGTGTGTGTGTGTGTGTGTGTGTGTGTGTGTGTGTGTGTGTGTGTGTGTGTGTGTGTGTGTGTGTGTGTGTGTTTTGCACATATGTGAGTAGGAATGAGCTATAGGAGGGGGTTGTATATGAAAAAAGAGGGTGGGAGACGGAAAAAAAAAATCATAAAAGAGACAGAAGCTAGCTGCTGAGGCTACAGATGCTAAAGACTGAACAGGCCTGATTCCTCCTTTTCTTCTCATTTTCAAAGAGATATCATCATGACCAGCAAAACAATCATGAAAGAGAGGCAGGCAGGAGGAAAGACAGGAGCAAGAACAGAACAAAGGCGATGAATTACAACAAACCAGTAGACTGTTTCGTCTTATTAGACTGTGTGACAATATTATCTTGTCAGTTTCATTACACCAAAGGCAGCGATAATAAGGGCAGATATTTGCTTTAAAATATGTCAGACAGGATTTCCTGAAAGATGGATGATCAGTAAATGGAGAGCAGAATTGGCCCCGGCCCAGGCAATGCTCTGATAATACATTATTCTTCTTCACATTAAAGCTGTCATCTCTTTTTGTTCTACTTCTACGCATCAGCTACATAATAAAAGTGTAGTGCAGAGGGAGGGACGGAACAGGCATGTCAGCTGTTGTCCTTGTCTTTGTGACGGGTCAGAATATAGAAAATGCAATGCATTTTTGACAAAGGGAAATGGTTCGCATACATTATGAATGTTCCCACCAAGATGATTTTGACACATCACAAAATACTGCAGAGTAAAAGAATAGTGTCGATCAGGAAATCAAACTAGCATAGCAGCTAATGTATATGAATATGTATTGTGGTTTTTTTTTTTGTTTTTTTAAGCGATGAAGTATTTTTTTTTCCTCAAGTTTAAGTTCTGGCCAAACCGCTTCAAACGTTAACAGCTGGATACGTGAAATCTGAGGAGCACATGTGCTGCGTATAGGAGGAGGGTATTGTGTTCATAAGTGTATTCGTACCCTATATTTATGCTCCTGCTGCACACACTGAGCGCTAACAGCTGAAATGCCCCCACTAAGATATGCTGTGCTTAAACCATTTATGCACGCCGGTGCCAGGTTTCTCATCTTGCCCGGACACATTTCAGGAATACTTCTAAAAGCACTTTAGTGACTCCTGTAAAAATGCACTAAAAGCGCTGCTGTTTACTTGTGATCAGTATTTCAGCCTTGATGGAGACCATGACTAGGCCTGAGCATAAATCTTACCACCACAAACTTTTTACAAGGTAATGTGAGTGAGGTCTGGAGGATCTCACACACACACATACACACAGTCACATAAAAAAAAGGCAGAGGGCCTCATAACCTATTCCTCTCTTTGCCTAACATGCCACCCTGCTCCTCCACGAACAGGCTGATGGTATAAAACCAAGATGGAGTCCTTACTCACTGTAGCAACAATGCATCATCAGGGCTTAGCGATGCCGTTTATTACAGCACTCTATGTGTTGACATGTTGTATTCGGCTTATTTTATGGCACACTGTGGCTTTGGTAGAGCTGTGTTTCGCTTTAACAGGCTGATAAAATCCCATCTATCCATTCATTTTCTAAACCACTTATCCAGTTCAGGGTCACAGGGGGTCTGGAGTCTATCCCATGCAAGAGACAGGATACACACTAGACAGTTTATCACAGTTTATCACACATGTGTATATAGTGAGCATGGTCACTTCACCTAACCTGCATGTCTCTGGAGTATGAGAGGAGAAAAGGAGAAACCCACACAGAGACACACTTTACCAGGCACCGTTGATTCGGTGTGCAATCATAACAAATCATTTTCTAAAAAGTTCACTCCAGAGGAAACTGAAGTGAATCAACCAACAGTGGCGGCTCGCTAGTGTAGAACATTAACACTGAGGTGGACACGGAGTTTTAAGAATGTTGTTGAGTAATGTGTTTATTTTTTAATACGTTTCTCACTGACTCAAGACTATGCTTCATCACCTATAATATGGTGGATCTCCACACACTAAAATATTTTCTGCAGTTCAGCCCCACAAGCATTTCCAAAACTGTTCAAGCTAAAGCTGAAGCTTATTAAGATGTTAACATGAAACAGCTCCCCTCTGTAATGTGTCTATAAGGCCAGCGTGACACTCACTGTGGAGCAAACTCTGGAGAGTGTCTTATTAGAGTCAGTGGTTCGGATAAAGGTTCATAGAGGGAACGTATTAGTTGTCCATGATTTAAAATGGTCATTAAACTTTCCAGGGCTCTAAAATAAAAATGTCATTAAAGGCACATTGAAGTCATGTTTGGTATTACGTGAATACACAACTAAAAAAAAGGGACATCCAAGTAAAATGGTAAAAAAAAAACAAAATGTTGAAAATATCCAGAGGGGGTTAGTGAGAATACAGATGTCCCTGTGAGAAGGGCTAAGCAGTATCTGAATTATTGATGCAAGCTTACTCAATGTCAACACTTTAAAGAGGAATTGAACCCTTTTATTTGTTTGTTGGATTACATCCTTTATTGAAAAAGACAGGACATGACTGCAAGGTGCTGTTGAATTTGGCCAGAGAACACAGATCCCCGCACTTCTAAACTCTGAACAGGTTGTATATGGGAACATGTTTTCAGCAACACCCTCACACGTGTTCCTTCATCCTGTTGTGGTGGTTTCAAGAAGTTTCATCCAGTCTACAGAACTGACACAAGCGACTTGCATCTCTGTTTCAACAGAGCATAGCCACTGTTTTCAACTCTTTGAATCCATTCTAGTTATGTGTGTGAATATCATTGTGTGTGGTTTGCAAACTCGCCTTGGACTGACTACTAAGGAATGAATAAAGTATATTCAACTGGGCTAGATTAAGTCATGAGATCTACATGTTTTACAGCAGGTCTCTCTGTCTTGTTTATGTGTAAATATGCCATGCATAAATTTTGCAATAAATATATCATTACTTACATGGGAAATCCACACTAAAACATAATTCATGCATGTGATCATTTTTCATCTTAAAGTGATCATCTGGCAGTAAAGCGTCTGGTCTATGATAATCATATTTCAGTTTTTCTATGCCAGTAAATCACTCTGGCTGATTCCAGCCTATAAGAAATTAAGTATTAAGTATTGTAATTTTATGCTCCTCTGTACCTCAGTTACACCACAGAACTTTCTACTCCACTAGATTTATTTGACTTTGCAGGTTCAGATTTTACGTACAGAATATGTATAAAATATGGTGTATTTTTATAGACTAAATTATACAAACAGTATATGAAGTAGCTCCACCTCAACCACCTGCAATATAAAAATCCAGCTTGCACCTAAATGCATCAAGAATAGGCTATATAATATTATAATACTGTGAAGGGGGTCATTCTGCATAATGAGCATTTATTTTTATACTTTAAGTATATTTTGCTACTAATACTTATGTACATTTTGAATGCATTTTTTTTTTTTACTTGTAACAAAGTATTTATATTGGGGTCTTGTTAATTTAACATAGGTAAAGGAACTCAGGACCAACTCCACCACTGGTCAATGAGCTGCTGAATGTCTCTGGAGAACAGCTGTTTTTAGAAACATGGATATTCAGTCGTGTCTTATGCAGTAGGGACAATATAAAATTAATTGTTGTATGGATTCCATTATTATTTAATGCACATCCTTAGGTTAAGTTAAAATAGGCTACCCTATATATTATTTATGATCGCTTAGACAATAAATGCAATAAATGCAAAAATTGAGGGATGCATTGCTCTAAACCATGTAAAGCATATATATTTATATAGCCTATATATGAATATAGGGTATATACTGTATATCCTGTATTCAGATATGTATCATTGTTTTATCTGCTATTTTGAAGGAGGACACCCTAAAACCTGTCGCACAAGGGAAAGCAGTTAAATATCTGTTGAGACCTAAGATGTAGTGTCGTCGCTCCTCTGGACCCGTGAGCCTGTGACCCCTTATTGCGCAACATTGTGGGATTCTCATAAAATGAGTCTGTGTCCTGTTGTAGTCGAAGTTTGTGGCTGAGCACAAGCATCAGAGAGAGAGAGAGAGAGAGAGAGAGAGAGAGAGAGAGAGAGAGGGAGAGAAAGAGAAAGAGAAAGAGAGAGAGGGAAGTTTGCTGTGAGCCTTTTGAAACTGCTGTAATGAACAAGCTGTTCCGCACGATTTGAAAATAATCCGCGTGTCAGTGTCATCTTTCTTATGCAAAGTAGCTGTCTTTGAAGGCGGATCTTTTGGCAGGTTAGACCGGGACGAAGGCTCCGACCAGCTCAGACGAGCGCTGCCACCAAACGCATCAGCCGCCTGTTTACGGGAAGAGCATAATCCTGCATTTCTGGGACACATTTAGCATTTTTCATCGGGGATATATGTGTTTGACTTATTTTGCAGACTGATTAATTGTCTCTGGTGCCTCGCGAGGAGCCGCGCAAAGGACTGGAGGAAAAAAAATCATTTCAGTTGTTTTTCCAAGTTGTCGCGCAAGGACTGGAATCGCACCGCTGCACGCGCACATAGTCCGGAAAAGTGACATGAAACGTGAGGACGGAGGAGTGAGTCTTCTGGAAACAAGTGGGAAACAAATCGGAGCACACGACAATTCTCTTTCGCCCTCAGCACACTGATACGCGCGGTGCAAAGTAGCTCCGGCACTTGAGCCACAAACTGAGCAGCTTGAAAGCATGGACCTGAACGCACGCTGCTTCCAGACAGAAAACATTCTCGGACCATCGCGGGAAATATGTTTTTATTAAACTCACCGAAACGATGTTCTCCCTACAGATAGTTGTGTAAGTTTTCCCACTTTGATCCTGCACACAAACATCGGCCTGGTTTCTTCACGGACTTTTTTTTAATGACAGAAACTTGTGTGTCGTGGTTGTGGTGAACATTTGGCCGAATTTTTTTTTTTTTTTTTCATCAGATCAAGAGGAGAGAATGTGTTCATCTGCCAAACTGAGCCTCATCTGTGCGCTGCTGGTCCTGTGCAGCGGTGGGGGCTCAGCTATTAGCTCAATAGACCCAGACTGGTCAGGAGAAGGGAGATGTCAACACATCAACATCCCCCAGTGTAAAGACATTGGCTATAACATGACTCGCATGCCAAATCTCATGGGCCACGATGACCAAAAAGAGGCAGCGATAAAGCTGCAGGAGTTTGCAACACTGATACAGTTTGGATGCCACAGTCATCTCAAATTTTTCCTGTGTTCACTGTATGCTCCCATGTGCACAGAGCAGGTGTCCAACCCCATCCCAGCATGTAGAGTTATGTGTGAGCAGGTGAAGTTAAAATGCTCACCTATCTTGGAGCAGTTTAACTTCCCCTGGCCTGACTCTCTGGACTGCTCCAGGCTGCCGACCAAAAACGACCCGAACAACCTCTGCATGGAGGCACCCAACAACGGCTCAGATGAGCCTCCCAAAGTCTCCCACACCCAGCCTCCAGATTTCAGGCCACAGCGGCCTCTGAGCGGGCAGGACCTGCACCTGAAGGACAGCGGGAGCAAACAGACGTGCAGCAACCCCGGCAAGTTCCACTTCGTGGAGAAGAGCGAGTCCTGTGCCCCAAAATGCTACCCTAAAGTGGACGTCTACTGGAGTCAGGGAGACAAGCAGTTCTCTCTGGTGTGGATGGCCATCTGGTCTATCCTCTGCTTTGTCTCCAGCGCCTTCACTGTGCTCACTTTCCTCATAGACCCGCAGCGATTCAAATACCCAGAGAGGCCGATCATCTTCCTCTCCATGTCCTACTGTGTTTACTCTGTGGGCTACCTCATTCGACTCTTTGTGGGAGCTGACAGAATAGCCTGTGATAGAGACAATGGGGTCCAGTATATTATCCAGGAGGGTCTGGAGAGCACCGGCTGCACTATTGTGTTCCTCATCCTGTATTATTTTGGCATGGCCAGCTCCCTCTGGTGGGTTATCTTGACCCTGACATGGTTCCTGGCTGCAGGGAAGAAGTGGGGTCATGAGGCCATCGAGGCGAACAGCAGCTACTTCCACCTGGCAGCGTGGGCCATCCCGGCCGTAAAGACCATCATGATCCTGGTGATGAGGAAGGTGGCGGGGGACGAGCTGACGGGCGTCTGCTACGTGGGCAGCATGGACGTCAAAGCTCTCACGGGCTTTGTGCTCATTCCTCTCTCCTGCTATCTTATTATTGGCACTTCTTTCCTGCTGTCAGGCTTTGTGGCCCTCTTCCACATCCGTAAAATAATGAAAACAGAGGGAGAGAACACGGACAAGCTTGAGAAGTTGATGGTCCGCATCGGGGTCTTCTCCGTGCTCTACACTGTCCCGGCCACCTGCGTCATCGCCTGCTATTTTTACGAGAGGCTCAACATGGACTACTGGCGCATCCTGGCAGGGGAGCAGAAGTGTGTGGACAGCAGCGGGCCGGAGTCGGACGAGTGCGTCATGAAGACTTCCATCCCCGCTGTGGAGATCTTCATGGTGAAGATCTTCATGCTGCTGGTGGTGGGCATCACTAGCGGCATGTGGATCTGGACCTCAAAGACACTGCAGTCGTGGCAGAATGTGTTCAGCAGGAAGCTAAAGAAGAGGGCGAGGAGAAAGGCTGCCAGCGTGTTCACCAGCAGTAGGCCTTACATCAAACCTCACCCATCTCTCAAAGGGCACAGTACTAAGTATGAGCCTACACGGCCCCCTCCAACATGTGTATGAGCTGGCTCTCTTTGTATAAACCCAAAAATACTTGTAAAGCCCTTACCTAAATGAGACTTTGTAATCAGAGTGCCATCAAAAGAATCAAGGTTCATGTTTTATTTATGCAAACTGCATTGAAGATAATGCAATGTGGGGGTTTTTTTGGTTGTTTTTTTTTTTTTTGTATCTTGAGCCATCTCCTGCAACAAGAGCTGCCTTTGTTTGAAAAAAAAGAACTGCTACTCCTGGATTCACTTATCCTATTGAGGAACTTGGTAGAAAAAAAAAAATCGTATTGTTCCCAAGACAAAAAGAGTGGAATAAACCATTTGGATGTGCCATGGGGTTACTTGAATAATGTGCAATAGCTGTTTTCCTTACAGACAAAAAAGACACTTGTACTGTTAGTGACAGATTACAGACAGTGAAAGGACCCCGAGGACAATGGAGGCAAATGGTCAGAGACATGAGTGTTGTGTTTGGAGGCTTTTTTTTTTTTTTTTTTTCAGAGACCGAGGCAGTGTCATATATGTTTGAACTGGAGTGAGAGCAGCTGTTGAAAAGCGCTCGAGACCTTACGACCTGCCCATTGTGAGGCAAATCCACGCCATAAATTAATCAAGCACTCGTTATTGAAAAGTTATTTGTACACCCAGTTGAGTTTTCCATTCTTTTTTTCTTTGCTGTTTTATAGCACAAGAGAACGTTTGTATATATTTCTAAAGAAAAAAAAGGTGAGATTTTATAGAAAAATTAATAAAACGTTCTAGTTTTAAATGTTTGTAAAGCCGGAATTGTGTATTGCAACTGTGTTGTTATTCTTTCTGCGGCATAAAGCTTCTTCTTTTTTTTTTTCTGCAATTACAACCTTCGCCATTACATGCTGACAATGTGCAGCAATCATTATGATACAACATAAAAATCTACATCATTGATCTGAATTTGTGAATGTGATGGTATGTTAGAGCTGGATTTTAACATCACGTTTGTCATGCAGAATAACTGATGGAGTCAGCATTGTTTACACGAAAAAAAAGACAGAAAGAGAGACATTTTACTGTAGTTATATCTGACGGGTTTTATTAGCAGTTGATATCAACTCATAAATATTGCACACACGTATTATATCTCCTGCTATGGGGAAAAACATTGCATTTCTCAAAACTGATGAATATCTTTCCATGCTTTGCAGAAATTAAGACGTGTTGGTTCTCAAGTCAACAGGAAACATTAACAGTGGCGTCTCTGTTCTTGTTTTTAAATGTTCATAAAGAAACGATGTGACATTTATGTCCGTCCCTCTGTGACTACATCAAAGACAACTCACAGCAAAAAAACCCCAACAAAAACTAGGACGTAGAAGGACTGCCTATGGTCTTCCATTTGCTGTTTGTGAACAGGACGATAAGGGAACAAAGTCACTTCAGTGTATATTTTTTTTATTTATTCTGTGTTTTATTAAGATATAAAATGACATGTAGTTTTTAATTTTAATATCTTTGCTCCACCAAAACAAACAAATAATCAATATTTGATTCTCAGGTTGGGTGTAGTTGCTTTAATTTTAGAGATTAGATTATAGTGTTTTATTTTAAAAATTCAGTTTGAAGCAGTGCTCGATCAATTATTCCTGTGAGTGCACATTTCAGTCAATATATGTAAACACGAGAGAGTGAAAGTGGTGATGTCATCATAAGGTGAAATTAGGAGACTAAAATGTCCAATATTTTAGCTGTTATACATAGCTGTTTGACATCAGCGTTTTGACAACCTGTTAATGATTTTTTATATTCCTCACTGCATTTATGTTGGCTGCTTATATAAGCCTTTGTATAGTTCCTCACCTCAGCTGAAGTGAATATACAACTTTATTTTAGTCCTCTCTCTTCCTCTCTCCCACCTCTCTCTTCCTCTCTCCCACCTCTCTCTCTCTCTCTCACTCGCTGTGTTGCATGTGTCGGTGCGTATCAATGAAGGGGTTATACAATAATCCAGCTCTCATTCAGGACAGGATTAGACTGTTTGAAGGGTTTGACTTTGAAAAGAGGATCGCTGCAAACCAAAATACAGAATATCTGTCATCGCTTCTCTTCTTATCAGCAGGCCATAGTGACATTTCTAAAGACACATCTGGCCTGGATTTGAAGTAGTTACATATTGACTGAAGCGGTTTTTCTAAAGCACGAGCAAACCGAGTACATTGTGTGGTATCCTGAGATGTTTGGTGTTAAGCGATCCTTACCCTGTCAACAATTTTAAGGTGCCTGCTCTGAGAGCCACAAGTCTAGTCTTGAATCCAAGCAACGGCTATTGACTTTTGTCTTGACAGTGCTGTCAGAGCAACAGGAAAACATGGATACTTAAAGTCATTGACTACATGTACGAGTATGTAAGAGACATATATGAATGATAATAGATTGTCAGAAGTTAATGTAAATCTAAGCACGGGGATATTCTTTCGCACATGCAAGAAAAAAAAGATGCAGTTTTCCACCTTTATCTGCCTCAATTTCAAATCTTTTTCGAGAGTTTAAAACCTATGGTAGAGAGTCCTCCCTGGTCTAATAAAGTTTCAGAAGTGTAGTAATGCTTTATCCCCGAGGGCATTCAAGTTCCAGCGTCAACCCAACCCGTTTTAACAGTCAAAAGCACATGACTCACAACCTCTATGTGGCTGAATCAAAGTCAGCCAGTGTCTATTGATACTCTGAGTTGCGAAAAAGGTGTGAGTGCTTCTGAGAGCTTCAACAGAGGCCACCTGGATAACAGCCCCCGAGGTGTCTGGGAAGGCTGTAAATATAAATGACAGTTACCACCCCCCTCCAGGGCTTCTTCAGCCAAGCAGGCTTCACTTCTCTTCTTCTCCTCTCTTCAAAGGGAAAAATCCTGCTCAGAGCAAGGGCAAAGTATTGCTGGCAAGAAAGGCTTTTTTTTCTGTTTTTTTTTTTCTCAAAATCACACTCAACTGTATGTATTGCTGGATTTAGGCTTTTAAAAGTATAGATCTTACTTCATCAGACCAAAGGTTATCAAGCCAGGAGTGTCTGCCAGCTTAGTGAGACATCCTCCGTCTGGTGTTGCTGATCATTACATGCTGTTCCTTGACATGTTTCATTTGACCAAGTGGGGAATCCCGCCACAACCATGTGACTAAGGCTGACGAATCTCAGACCCGCATATCTCTAAACTCCACCAGGACGAACACCGGCGCCCGCACACTCATCCACTTCCTGCCTGTCATGCTGTTCTGCCGTGCCATGTAGGAGATATCAGTGTCTGCGTTGGCTTATGATGTGTTGACAAAAAGAAGCTTCTGCTTGTGATCAGTGTTGTTGAAACAGCATCAAACCTTTGATAATCACTTGATTTAATTTAATCTGACTGGTTCGCCAGTGAGCCAGGATTTTCAGCTTTTCACACTCTGTAATTGAGCTGATGTTAAGTGTCTTTGTGGAATCGAGCGGTATTACGAACATAAAGTTGAAATGACAGAACAATTAAGCCTGCTCTGCATGTCAAAGGGTGATTTTGGGTTCAGAGGGAAAGTGGCAAGGAAGCATCATCGCCAGTCAAAACCTTAACGCTATGTTTCTATATCAATAAATGACTGCACCTTCTTCTCATAGCCATGTTGTTGTATTCAAAGCTGAGGAGGAACCTGTGTACCTTTACTTTGTCTGCTGCTTTTGCAAGCAGTCATAAAGTTCTCTGACACGGTGACATAAATCAAGTTGCCGGGATGACTGGCGGCTGAGGCAGCTTCTCTTTGATCAGGCTTTTGTGGAGACGCCCCATGTCCTCATCCTCAGCTGCTCTAGCAGCACCTGTTTACTAGTTCAGGCCTGTCTGTTTGGAAAGCAGTGCTTAGCCTCCTACATGACACACACACACAACATACACACAAAGGAATTTGGCTTGTGCTCAGGGGGTGTGTGGGTCTTTTTTAAACATGTATGCTCCTAATGTGCTAGACCCATACTGATTTTTGGCACTTGTTTCTCTTATTACACAGCTGCTCTAAATGTAAATCTGTCGCCTTTTGGAGAGTTCTGCCTCCTTCGGCTTTGCCAGAGAAGAAAAAATAGTTGTTGCATCATGACAAATGAAACAGCTTTGTTTTCCTGCTGAAGAAGTAACTTGGAGTACGAGCGTTGCTGAAGAAAAAAAAAAAAAAAAACTTTACACAGAGAGCTGCAAGTTTTACAGACCAAAGCGTTATCATAGAATGCAATGAAAGCACCCTCTCATCCCTCAAGTTCTTCTGGTACATAAATCCAGAGAACTGAGAATTATGGTTGAAGGAAGTGTGGGTGGGCTTCATGTTCTGGATTGATCTATATAGCACAGAATCTAGGGCAGTGTAAGAGTACAGTATACATATATGCCCAATCTGCAATAACAAGTCACACTAATAGCTCATAGACACACACACACACACACACACACACACACACATCTTTCTGCTGTGGAGGCAGTTGTTCCCAGCCGCTGCTGAAGGTGAGAGTAATTACATAAAAACCTGGCAACAATGAGTCCTCTCCCGGCAAGGCGGGGACATGGCACTTTTTTTCAAATGCATAATGAACTACCTCGCAGGCCCTCTGCTGATCAAACAAGTGTTTGATAGTGGCTTTGGTTTGAAAGAGGACTGAATATGTTTATTTGCATGTGGAGAAGTGAGTGACTTTGAGGTGGAGATCAGGCAGATTAGTGTTAACTGACAGAGACCTGTGCAAACAGACACTCCCCCTCCATACAAGCAGGGCAGCGGCGCACTTCCTCAGAGGACTAGTTAGGCTGAATACAACATCAGATAGACCAGAGGATGGCAACTCCTGCTACTTTTCAGACAGTGCTCTTTGTGTGCCAGCCTCCTCCCTCAAGCCTGACTCTTTTCATAAGTTTTGGCTGGTTTTGTTATTTTGGTGAATGTGAAAGCATGCAGACTGATAGCTGGCAAACAATGTAAGAGATGGGAAATCCAATAACTGGTGGCCATTTATCAAAGATAATTTCTTTTATTTCTCTTTTTTAATCCATTTTTAAAAATCCCTCGGAGCCACATTCACAACTGGAATCACTTTTGTGTCACATGAGAAATACTCTCCAACTATTGTATAGGCGAAACACATCGCATACTGTGAAACATATGGAAATGTGTTAACAGGTGCAAGGGGATTTTCAGTACATAGTTGACCATATCAGACCACAAAATCTCATCAAGTGGCTGTGAGTTTTATTGAGAGGATCAATACCACTTTGATGTCTGTATGCTAAATATAAAGCTGCATCCAACAGCTGGTATGCTTAGTTTAGCATAACGGGGGAAAAGCTAGCCTGGCTCTGTCCAAAGGTAACAAAATCTGTCTCCCTGCACCTCCAAAGGTAGGATATTGTTTCTTTCAGATGGAGCCAGGCTAGCTGTTTTGACACAGACACATGTAAGAATATTGCTAAGTTAAGCTAACCAGCTGCTGTTGGTGGTCCCTTATTTAAAGACACCCTGCAATGAAAGTTTTTAAACTCAGTAACATGTCCATATGGTGTTTTTTATATAATACAAGACACATCGTGAGAAAAATAAGCAGTCAACGCCATGGCTGCATATATCCACTGCAGTGAACCAACAACAGTCTCATAAAAACAGATTCAAACAGCCGGGGATTCATTCGTCCCATACCTAAGCAACCAATCCCATCAACCTTGTCAGTACAGAGAGCGAGAGTTTGCATGAACACAGCCACTAACAGTGTGTCAGCCACTGCAAGTTACAACCTAACAAACAACATAAACAAATAAAGGGTGTTAATTGGGCAAAGCGTTGTGACACATCTGCTAGTCCAATTTTGGTGCACAACAGACTCCTCATCTGAGTCTGGGTCTGACTGAAGCTCAAACATGTAGTTGAGTCTCTTTCTTCTAATGCTTTATGTCTTCATATGCACTGTTCTTTCACCGGTCACAGAAACCTTGTCAGTACTGAGAGCAAGAGTTTGCACTAACGCTGTGTCAGCCACTGACAGTTACAAGTCTTCGAGTTGCCAATTTTGGAGCACAACAAACTCCTCAACAAACTCCTGAGTCTGGGTCTGACTGAGGCTCAAACATGTGGCTGAATCTCTCAGATGTTTCCTCTAATGCCAACCATCTTAATATGCACTGCTCTTTCACCGGACAAGCAGCGTGGTGGGTGGGGCACAAGGCCTGATGCAGAATTTCTCAATGAGGAAGTAAGCATAGATGAGCTTCCAGCTCTGGTTTTCCTCTTTTCTCTGACTTTTTATGCGGGAAAAACATGTTAAAACTTAATATTAATCATAGCAGAGTATTTTTATATAGTTTAAAACATGTCTGGAGAGGAACTTAATGGACAGATATCAGTCTTTCCATTTTCCTCTTGGCGAGAAGTGTTGTTTCCAAAAATTCCTGATGCACATGTTCTCCATCATCACAATGACAGATACTGTATGCAGCATTCAACACAACACTGTCAGATGCAAGGAATAAGTATTAAAGAATTAGTACCGTTGGCACCCGTGGGCTGCAACGTGACTGAGAAGGCAAGAGATTGTCTGGTTAGAGGGATGTGAGTCTGGCGTCAGCTGGAAACCAGATTTTCGCCATGGTGACTTAGCAGAAGACTCCTGCCTGCCACCTTCCTAATCCATGCCGCAAAGAGCTCTGATCATTTTAAAACAGCAGAATAGCAGGAGTGGGAATAGCTTACCTTTGTCTGTGGGCAAGACACCCCCACACACATACAGACACACAAACAAACAATCTCATTTGTGTTGCTGCTCATGTCTTAGAAATCCAGCTGCAATATATTTTGAAGTTCATGAGTTACATCACATAAAGCAAATGTATGTATTTAACTGCATTTATGTGTGAGTGCATGTGTACATATGTGTGTGTAACCACGCAAGTGTTTGTCACATGCAAGTGATTTTCAGAGATGTTATGGAGACAGTGACAGGATTGATGGTAGAGTTGGGAGAGCAAGAACAACAGGAGACTGTCTACATGTGTATATATTTGTGTGTGTGTGTGAGTTTATAGACAGTATAGGAGCTATAGAGGGATAGACACAGGGAGAGGGATGATGATGGATCTGGCAGGGCTCATGAACACCGCTGAGAAAAAATGCCTGTGGTTCAAAGACACTCTCAGCAAACTTAACAAAGAAAGCTGGCACAGAGGGAGAGAACATGAAAGGAAACTACACAATCAGCTGTCACATAAACTTGGAGAAAACATCCTGGCCCTGCTGGCAGAATAGACTGTATGCAGACATTTTACTATTTTTACATACACTCCAGCGATGGACGGTGACCAGATCCAAGAGCAAGATCCAAGACGATGGCACATTTGCACTAACTACTATGACTTACCCTTACCCTTAATGACCTACTGACATAACTTAAGGTCTTATTGTAAATTCCAAGCAGTGGATGGATGTATTTTTTTCCACACCTTACACACTTGCTAAAAAGACATCACAACCTGCACTGGCACATGGTATACATCAAGTGCATATGGGCTTAAAAATTATTCGAATTTTCTTGTTACAGATGAATAATTATTAATTAATCATCAGAAAATCGCTAATGACTAAATGTAGGCTATTTATTGGGTTTATTGCACAGTAGTAATACGCAATCCCGTTAGTAAGTTTTGTAAAAAGACATAATCAAAATTCAGATTCACAGATTCACATCTGTCTTGCTTGAGTAAATGTCAGCAGTCTAAAGGTCAACATGGTCAACAAGTGGTGGAAGAAATATTCAAATCCTTTACTTGAGTTAAAGTAGTAATACAACTATGTAAACACTCTATTACAAATAAACATAAGTAAGGAAGTGTCATCATCAAAATGTAATTAAAGCATCAAATGTAAAAGTACTTATATTATATATATATATATATATATATATATATTACTGTATAAGTATTACATATTTTAATAAATTATATTTTAATAAATTATATTTTACCATTGTAATTGGTTGAGTTTATTTAAATATTTCAAATATAGTTGTAAGTTTAATCTAGTTTAAAGGATTCATTTTGACATTTTGGGAAATATAATTTTAGCTTTCTTGCCAAGAATTGAATGAGAAGATCAATACCGCGCTCATTTCTGTACAGTAAATATGTAGACTAGAACTTTACAGGTGGAGGTAGCTGTATTTCGCTACCTTTGGACAGAGCCAGGTTAGCCATTTACCTCAGTCTTTACCATACTATGTATTTACCCTACGCACGCACTGTGCTATAATGATAAATGTCAAATTATTCCTTCAATAGAAGCATCAATCAATAAAACCTTAATTAGAAGAAGTACTTTGTGACATCCCACCACTGAAAGCAACACACACTGTACACAAGAGAAGCTGAATGAGAGATCGTCATTCCAATCTTTGAACAGACGATGACAGCAGGACGAAGCAAATGAAAAAATGATACAGTATTTGGCTTGAACATCATCTGTGGTGTTCAGTTACTTATTTGCAATTCAAAGTCAGGTTTTTATATATTTGGAAAGTACAAGGTAACACACTTAAACTATTTGTCAGCTTACTTGTGTTTTTACTGCTCAGGTTTTGGCCACACACTCCTCGGTCTGGCAAAAATCCTTGCAAAGTATTTTGTTTTTTTTCTTGGGGCATCAAGTTAATATAAGCGGGCACGCACAACACATAACATGTGGTCTACAGCGGTCCAAGACAATGTCCCATTTTGCTCCCAGCTTGCGTTATGCAGTGACAGGACTGGAAGCAATTTGGTATAAGTACCAAGGAACAGTTGAGGAGATGATAAATGACTTTATTGTTGGGTTTTGCAACTGTATCTGATACCAGTGCATGTGTTCCTTTGAGTAATCAAGCTAACGCATGGCAAAAGAATCTCGGTTTCCTGGACACTGGTGGCGGGCCAGATTGTCTGGTCCTGATAATAGTAATGGGAGTGATGGCAGCAGCGGCTAATCTACACAGAGAAGAGGTCAGGACCCACTTATCTGGCCTGAGTGGAAAATAGCGGCCCACTTAAAGGACCAAGCTGTGATTGCAGTATGACAACCCAGTTGAAACATTGTTGCCCCACTGCTTTCTTCGTTTACATAGTGATTTACTGGCTTTGAGACATTTTTTCACACTGAAATTTATTTCCTGAGCTTTTGATGTGAGACTTGAGGCCACTCGGGCTCTGTTTATGTTCATAAACTTGTCAACATGTGAATAAAAATGCACTTGTATTTTTAGTTACAATGGGTTGGGACCGTTGCCAAAAACATTTACGTACTTCATTCTATTTGTCAAAGTCTTTGAGAACAAATGTGAGCATAGTCAGGATTTACATGGCCAAATAAAAAGAAATTGATTGTAGTCCATAAAACAGCTATCATTAGTACAAGAGTGGCCCAAACCAAAGGCATGCCATCACACTCTGCGGTAAAGGGTGTTCCATAAAAGCATGCAAACTATGTATTGACATATTTACTGCACAACGCTTGCACAGTATTCTCATGAATGTTCGCAGTACAGTGCATCATAAGCAACAATGCCTGACACGGAAATGAAGAACTAAATTTAGTTCTTTGTTTGATCATTGCCTTAGGTCATGGACAACTCTTTGAACTAACATGGCTAGATTCACAAAACAACATAAAGACAAGCCTCTGTTCTTCTGTTCTTCAAAGGAGAGAAAGGAGCAGTACTGCAGACAACAAAATCTTCTATTAAACCAACCTGTTCTCACTCCCAACTCGTCATAGATGCTTGATCACAACCCATTTAGTGTCATTTTTCAATGTTCAGAAGCAATGTCATTTTTCAATGAATGAAGCATGCATTTATTAACAGCATGGGAGGGCCAGGAGGTGGTTGGGTTGGATGGCAGGCCTAAAACATCTACAAGGTTAGGGAAATATTGTGGTGTGGTTTAACACAGAAAAAGTTTACTGTGACTTTAAAACCATAATGCGGTCTCACCACATACGTCAGCAGACAGTGATCTGCGACCCATTATTTCCAATGGCTGGCTTGGCATACCCCGTTGTACTAATCAGATGTATCCCTTTCAAGAACCCTTTCATTGACCACACCCAAAATGTTCCAATTAATTTGGATATTGTTACAATTTGTTCTTACAGTGTTTAGATTTGGTCAACTACCACTTCTACTTTAACTGGAACATCCAACCATTAATCCATTACTTTAAAAGGAGCTATTTGTAAGTTTTGGTATTGCTACATAGCCAGTGTTAGCATTAATCACTGTTTGCTTACCAGTCTTACCAAGAGCTTAGGCAATCATTGTGTTTACAAGAGGTTAAAATAAGCCCTGTATTGTAACCTCTTTTCTTGTAAATGCAGCACTACTTCTTCAGTGCAGCCTGAAAAAAGTGACTCAGTACTGGAAAGTGGCAAGACATGCATAGCAGGCTGAGGCTAGCTGGTTAGCATGCTAACTTCAGCAGAAGAAAAGAAGTGATAGAAAACAGAAACAAGAGAGTCGCTTTCCACTACGAAGGAATGAAGTTTGATGCTGAACTCACAACGCCTCTCCTAGACTATTAAGTAAAGAGTTTAATGCTAACTTCATCTATGTAGCAAATAACAAAATTTACAAATAGCTCCTTTAAGCTGACTATTGTTTCACTGCTTCAACATTACTTTTGACTAATTATTTCAAGCATTTACTAGTACTTTTAGCTAACTATTTCACCTGTTTATCCAGTAATTTTAGTCAGCTAATTTAAAATTAATTTTAGATCACTTCAAATGTTCCTCTCATAGGTAACTATCTAAACCATTTTAACCATTACTTTTAGCTAATTATTTTTGACATCTCTCGACTAGTTTTCATGCAGTCTCCATGGCAACATATAGGCCTATGGCTTTAGTGTGTCACAGCTGTCTCAGGAGGTGTGTGCTGTGCAGTCAGCCAATTGAAGCCAGCTTACTAGTTAATATTATGGCAATAACTAAACAAAAGATCAGCATCACATCAATTTGTAATCCTATTTCAATAAGTATTTTTCTTCTAAATGTATGGATGTCTTTCCAGGTAACCTCTGGCAGCTGCAGAGGAACCCTCGGTGTAAGTACCCCTGGTTTGGAATCAGTGCTCCAGCAGAAAACAAATTGACAGAACCAAAGTTAAACTGGAAGCAGGAATGCATGTGTGTTGATTAAGTGTTGTTTAACCCCGTGGAATCAGTCTTTCTGGTCTGAATGCAGCAAGAGGCTGGAAGCAGGTCAGGAGGGGTCAGAGACGACAGCAAGAGCTTCTTATGTGAGTCAGACACTTTTGAGGACCACTGCAAGGGGCACTGAGTCAGTTCATTGATATTCAAGGATTTGACCCACTGACAACGGGGATGTCACTGAGGTTAAGACAGCCATGCCTCTCCGTATTGTGCCGGGCCAAAAAGCCTGGGGGTCCCCCAGCCCCCCACCCCCCTGTGCACGGTTGTCATGGTGAGCAAATCAGTCCGGCAGCACTATGTCACACTCATGTGGGCACATTCTCTCTTTCTTCCTCTCTTTCTTTTCTTTCTCTGACTTTCTATCATGCTGTTTCACCGAGGGGGCTGCCAAAGAGAGCTTTCTGTCCACTGACAATGCCTGGTGTGTCATGGACATCCCTATACATATACAGTGCACAGAGCAGGCTCTGAAAGTCCAAGAGCTTCCATTCCCAAAACACATGGCAGCAGATATATTTCCCCTCTGTTGTGGGATCTGAGTAAGTGTTTTGAATCCAGGAACATGTCACGTCAGGTAGTGAATATGCGCTGCAGGTCACCAAGTCCAAATAACCACCAATCACCTTTCTTCTCACAGGTGGAGTGAGAGACTGTTGCAAAAGTTAAGCTGCATGCCAAGTGAGGTGGTGTCATGTGCATTATTAGTTTGCACTGCTATTGTACCCTTTCACTGGTTTGTTTAATATTAATTGAGCCCATGAAGTTACCACAAATAAAGCTCATTGATAAGAGCAAAAATCAATCAACAGAAATTAATTTTAATCACTCGCAGAACATACATTCTTCATAACCTTACTGTGTCTTCTAATGGAAAACAATTGACTGATGTTTGGCAGTAGGCCTCTGCGGTGTCTTGTTGTCACACAAATATGTTCCTAAAGCCAATGTCAAGGAGATTAGGCTGAAGGGAAAATTGCAGCTGTATTTAGCAGCAGAGCTGGTGAGTCGCTGCTCTCAGGTGATGGGGCATGTCTGTGCCTTACCCCATCTGAACCTGATGGCTGCTGCGGTTGGCACTGTAATTATAGAGGTTAGGCATAAATCACAGAGCAAGAGGTGGGAGAGAGGGAGAGAAAGGCAGAGAAAGTAAAAAGAGAGAGAGAGAGGCTAGTATCGCCTCAGGGCCAGAGGAGGCCCTTACACTCAGAAACATACTGTTCTCCCCTAAATGCTCTCCCACTCTGTCCTTTCTGTCTTTTACTTTCCTTCTTTTTTTTCTTTCTCTCGTTGCTCCCACACAGTCAAACACAAACACTCTTACAGCCTGTTTCTCAGGGTTCACATCCTTCCTGTGGCTGAAGCAGTCGGACTATACTGGGTGCTTTACTGGCCCTGCGGGTTCCTGATTACACCACACGTATTCATCCTGTACACATTAAAGCAGTAACAACCAGACCACAGGAAATAATGGTTGCCACTGCTGATCTGTACCTATGTCACTCTTCTTGTTTCCTGCTCCCAGTGAAGGGAATTTTTAGATTCTCTAAAAAATGTCTCACAACGAACATCTTCACAAAAAAAACCCAGATTTATCCATACTTAATTTTGGGAATACACTCTTCTTATATTTTTAGCAGATAGAAGTCTTTAGAACAGAAATATATGATGTGCTCTACATCACCTCAGCGTTATAAGTGATAACTATCAAACAGTAGTCAGCACAGTAATTAAATTGTGAAATAAGTTACTTCCAATATAAAATTTAAGCCTGAATCCTACTCTTTACCCTGTTTTATAATTGGACACCACCTCCCTTATTATCTAGTTAAAGGGTCAATTCTGCAATTTATTATTGCGCTACCATAAAGTTGGAGAACCAGTATAAACAGATCTTAAAGGGTGCGGTCGAGGCGCTCCCATGGCTCAACTGGTAGAGCGCATACCACTTAGGCTCAGTCCTTACTGCAGCGGCCATGGGTTTGAGTCCAACCCATGGCCCTTTGCTGCATGTCATCTCCCCAACTTTCCTGTCACTCTCTCACTGTCCCCATCTGAATAAAGGCAACACAGCCTGAAGGAACAGAAGCCGAGATGTCCTGACTTTGAGTTCCTGTTAAATCAAGCTCCAAAACCACTGGATCCTAAGTTTTTGATAATGTGACTTGATCACGTCTTTCATCAGACCTTGACATCATCACTGTTATTTTTCCACAGTTTAACTACTTTGTTAACGTTAGGGGAGCTTTGTCGTCCTGGTTACAATAATAACCACTCGGTTACAGTTTGAAAATGAACGCTGCCATGCTTGTTCCTCCTTTGAACGCAGTGGACAGGAGTCATAATTTCTATAACCGCTGGAGGAAATTGTCACCAGAACATGAGCATATGTTGTTTTTGGACATTTTCTGAAATGACAGATGCTTTTGCTTTTCATGAGAGGACAGTATGCCTCATGATAAGTAAACTGAACGTCATGTGTAAAATCTGTGAAGTGCCCTTTACATAGAGCAAAGAAGAAAAACTACCCACTGAAGGAAGAAACTTCCAATCAAGAAATGTTCACCCAACATTATCTTCATCAGGGAAAAAAAAAAAATCACATTTATTCATGTATACAAGTTTTAAAGACAACTGGCGAATGATCTTCATTGTATTCACGATGGGGAGAAAAGTACCTCTTCTGAATACATCCCATAAAAGCAGCAAAAAATGCTTGATCAGTCAAATACAATGCATTAAGAATAATATTCAGAGGACGTCTTTGATCTTGATCTCTTTGAGCTTTTCATAGGGGAAAAGACTTTTCAAGATCTTTAAAAAGATGAGAGAAAAAAATAAAATCTCCTTACGTTTTCAATTTGCTAACGTTACAGAGGAATATTGTTGGTCACAAACAATTACTGATCCATTTCAGTGAAGGACAACTTACAGGAACAGAAACTGTAATCCAACCCGAATATACAGTAGGAGCTGGTGTATTCAAAGTACTTAAAGTAAACAATGAACAATATACTGATATTGAAGGTCATGATATCAACTCCACTGAGAAGCCTGAAATAGGAGGACCAGTTTTTTTCTGATTGGCAGGCAGCTGTACATTTCCTTTATATCATCAAATCATGCATTAACCCTCTGTTCAATGAGCAATATCTTATGCTGGAGGGAAAATCTATAGACTGTCGCTGCGAAATCCACTTAGTCTGAACCATTTCATCCTTTCAGCTGTGAAACAAAGTGAAATGGGGAGTCTGCAGCCGTCGGAATTAGAACATATGGAAATGAACATATCTCTGCTGCAGCTACAATATGCTCAATCCATATCAGACAAAGACGTAGGCACAGCACTCAAGGTCAGTGCTCTTTATGTAAAGATAATGTTTCTCAGAAGACAATCAACACTTCTGATTGCATTTATAGCCAAAGACCATAATATGACTTCCACTGATCCATAAAATCATTACTAAGAAGCTTTTAACAGGTTCCAAGGACCACGGCTTACTTTTTAAATAAAATATAAACAAGGGAAAATATCAAACCCATTAATCTTTCATTAAGCTCGCCGGATAAAAAAGAATCGCTTAAAGTATCATTCGTTACCATCACTGCGAGTGCAAAAGCCCCCTGCTAACATCAAAGGCTTCTCAAAGAAACAGAGCGGCAGAGAGTCAGTTAGCTGAATTTGGCTGAGAACCAGCTTGTGGTTGGGTTTTAATTTCGACTGACTCATAATGGCGCTGAGGAGGAAACGGGGACCCTGTCTGTAATGGTTTTTGTGGTATCAAGGCCTTTGTGAGCAAACGCTCACATAAACAATGCGCTGCTGTTATTCATAGTGCAGTGGATTTAGACTGGACGCTTTACAAAGGTTGAGAGCTCGTCATCATCTTGCACAAGTCTTTGTGTCACTGAAAGATCAGAGGCTTCTCATGGCCAAAGAAAGGGGAGGCTCCATCTCAAATACATATACCGCACACACACACACACACACACACACACACATACACACTTGTGCAGTGAGAGTGGGAGGAGTGGTTGGCATGTTTGTGAGGGCGATGTAACAGCACTCTTTCGGAACAGACTGATCCTGCTTTATATGTTTGGGTGGGGCATGCTGGCACCGCAACTATTTAGCAGCTTGTCAATGGAGGATCGTAAAATCATTTTGGAATTCCATTATTATCCATGTGAGTGATGCTCCCACATTTTGTTGCAGAACTAGATCGTCGTATGACACATTCAACATATAAACTGTATGTACTTGAATGACAGATAGGTCACTGTTTACCTGCAACAAACACAACAATGCTCTTGCTGACATCCTGTCTTTTACATTAGCTCTCTTGCTGTCATTTGAAAGCACTAAAACAGCTTGGCGGTGATGCCAAGTAGGTTAATAACATGCAGTGGATTAAGGTTTTAGTGTAGCTCTGCACTGCTGCTATACTGAAGAACTGATTTACTATGGGAATAAAATAAACCTAGCCCAACACATTTTCCTGACCTGCATCCCCGTGCTGAGGTACATCACATCCAAAATACAGTGACACATACATTTCTGTCTAAAGTACACAAAGCGAGCGGAAAGCCTTCGACTGACTTCAGAGGCCCAATACATTACATGAGTTAGTCATGGCTCATACTGAATTAAACATGGGAAGAAGAGTTTCTTTTTATCTACAGCCAAAGTGCTAAATCTGACCACTGCAACTGAAACTCGCCCACTTCAAATCCTCCCTTTGATAGTGAAAGCGTAGGTACTTCAAATGTATCAGTTTGTCCTCATTTTGTAATGGGTTTCAGTCACAAACACCGGTTGATGTTTGCAACTGAACACAAAATTATACAAAAGCACTCTTCCGCCTTGTTCCCTGCAGAGTAAATGAGTCACAGTTACGTTCAGGCTTCTCTTTCATATCTGTATTTATTCTTTGTTTGCTGCACAGGTAGATTTAATCAAGCAACAGCAGGGTTACAGCTTCCCTCCAAGTCATCTCTGATAGGTGCAATAATAATTACAGTGGACATGAATAGACAGGCTTGTGTGATCTCCCACTGCTCTTTTGGAGTTGGATGATAAGTTAGATAATGCTCTGCTCAGCTCAGAGATGTCACAGACGTGTGTTTTGGTTGTGCGGAACTCATCTCTGCTGGTGTGGAGTTGTGATATTTTTGGACAAGCAGGGATGAAAGCCCAGGGTCCTGTGGCTAATGAGATACTGAGGCAGTGGGAATGATGGTTTTAATTACTGACCAGGACTGGTCTAAAGGGGGCGATTGCTGAAGAGCATGCTGAGTGTCCTAGGTTGGGAGTTCAGACCAATGCCAGTCATGCTGTGCCTGGCTGCCTTTGATGCTGCACTCCCCTCTGCTTTTATTCCCACATTGTGTTTATTAGATTCTATGCTGCTGATGCTTCACTGCACCTTTGTTCAAACTGATGCTTTGGACAAAGAAAGGAATAACCACTGAGATTTCAACTTCAAACTCCAAGAAAGTTTCAGTGATGCAGAAGGCAACTTAATCTTTTGTGGAAATTAAAGCTGCAGTGCTCCCATTGTACGGTGGCTCTCAGGCACAGAGGAGAGGGATTTAGAGTTTGCTAGGAGCAGACGGCATGATATTCATTGTTAAGGAATCAAAATGCAGGAGTGCAACGGTTAGTAAACAACCATGTATATAAATTAAAATGAGCGTTAAAAATAGCAGTTGCTTCCGTGGTGATAAAACTGAATTTGGGGAGTTGAGTCTGCTCACATTGCACTGGGAAGAAAATCTACAGTAGATTCACAGGCAGGCTGCGCGTCCTCCGTCTCCTCGGCTTCTCCCAGCAGGAGGGTGTTGCTACGTGTCTGCTCTCTGTTCTCCTGCAGCCCAGCTGTGGACCAACCCTTGTTGACTTTTCAGAGATCACATGGCATCCTCACTGAGGCTGGCTCAGAGGGGGCTCTGCCTCTGCAGGACTCTGCTATGGTCAGCACAGGCCTCCTCCTCCTCCTACTCCCGCTGCCTTTACCCCCCGCATTTCCAAAATGAAAAAAAATGCACACACACACACACACACACACACACCCACACACACACACCAAGCATATTCACAAACATATCAACCTAAAAAAATACTCAAATTCTTTCTTGCCATTAGAAGCAAACTCAGAAGTGATTGGCAAATATTTACTTTTCACCTTTGCAGTATTCAGTGGACAAATCCATGCCCATTCAAGCATATCTTTTTGTACCTAGATTTCCTTTTTCTGTATACACAAATAATCCTGTAGCACGTCAAGGCCACCAGCCAGAGGTTTTTGTTATCAAATGAACAGGAAATAGTATTTGCCAAATGCTGAACAAAATAGAGCTTGAATGGGATATGTCCTTGGCGCTCATGCTTGGAGGAAGTGTGGATAAGGGACTGAATCAAATCAAACATGAATAAAAGCTTCTGTATTTTGAAAGCCATGATGATGATTTGTGCGTACACAGTAAATGTTTTGGTTTTATATACTGTATATAGCAATTCAGATATGGTGTGTGTGGATTATTTTCATGGCCGTTTGGTTTACTAGATAGTGTTGTTGAAAGACATGGACGAGAATGTCGGGATCATACAATATGTGACAATGATTTAAATCTTTGACTTCCCTCATCTGTTCCTGGCTTAGCCTCTGTTTATGGTCACTTTGACCCACAAGCTCTCAAATGATGTCTTGCCAGATACTTTGTTGCCCAGAGTTTCAGCGTCCACATGGGAAACTTGGAAAAAATGGGGTTAGTAGAAAAAATTCATTCATCATCTTTACTACTCAGACAGTTTATAATATTGAGTTTCCCTGTAAGTATAAACATACCAGGGCCTCAAAATGCAAAGAATATACTGTATGCATTGTGCATACATGGTAACACATAAAACACATAAAATAAAGGGATTAAGATTAAAAAACAAATTCATTGAAATCTATCAGTTCTCTGCAGAAAAATAGCACAATGTAGTCAAAAGTTATAACGTGATGAACATAACATTTCCAGTTTACACTGGAGATGAAGATGGTGAACGGTGAGAGAGTGTACACAGTTAAGAGCTGAACTCAAGGTCCACTTACTAGCTTTTATTCTTCCTTAGTGGAGGACTTTGCACTGAGTCATCTCAGTTTTCATCTGATGTCAAATCTGTTGGTGGCATCAGATGTATTCATATAATTCTATTTGACCGTTAATAATATTTTATGTTTCAAACGCACAATATTAATCAGTCAAAACAACAATGTTCATGAGAGTCACAATGCTGCAAAAAAAATCTGCCTCTTAATTCATTTATTTCCAATAGGTCGGTTCTCATTCAAATATTTTGCTTGTCTTTTTTTACTCTGACTTTGGCTGTATTCAATATAGATAAAGTACAATTTATGGCTTATTAATCATTTAAGGCAACAAACTTTTTCATCTATAAAGGAGAATCATTAATGTTTTGGGGAAGAAACCATCCCTTATGGTATTTTTCATTCAGAATCTGCCTGGAAATGATCTTCTCTTTCTGTTGGACTGCTTATTCTGCATGGGCTTTAGAAATCCATGGTCAAATTTTGTGTGTGTGTGTGTGTGTGTGTGTGTGTGTGTGTGTGTGTGTGTGTGTGTGTGTGTGTGTGTGTGTGATGCAGTACCTGCGTCTTTTTAAGGGGGAACAGACTGATGCAGAGCAGATTAGGTTCCACGGCAGGCAAGAGAATAATCTAATTTTCCTAACCCGCTTACTGATATCATGGCACGGTAGATCCTTATTATTCAGAATCCCCTCTTGTTCTGATTTTGCAATCAGGGGTTCAGGCTTCACGGGGCCACTGTGATTTTTATTTGTTCATTTATTTATTTAAAACAGAGGCTTTGATCCTGATTTGTTTTTCATGTTTCCAACAGGAATTGAGGTCGAATATGAGTATCACACAAATACTGCATCAATAGAAACATTCCTGACAGTGATGGTCATGATGATGATGATGATGATGATGATGATGATGCCATCCTTGGCTGTGATGATAATAATGTAAGACTGAAGGGTGTGTATATTGTGAAAGTGCATCCAGTTTGATATACTGACTGTGCTGCATGTTTCCTTTCATCAGTTTTGGGCCGTAGTATCTTGCAGAGCATGATTAGCGTAAGCGTGGAATCCACACCGCTGGGGGCTGCAGGGCGAGCTTGAAGCCTGAAGCGCATTCATCAACGTCCCTGGCAGGGTGCACCTTTCTCAGCCTCACACCGCTCAGCTTGCAGCCCTCTCCCTAGCCACGATTTTTTCTTTTTCTTTCGTTTTTACTGTTTTTCAGTGGCCTTTGCTGTTTTTTAAGAGATAGCGTTGTTTTTGAAGAAAACCGCTCTTTTTTTTTAATCAAAGCTTTTACAGTCCTGGACTATTTGTCAGACCCATATTATTCAGCATTTTGGCAACATAATATTACCATGTGTGTGTAATGCTGAATTGTAATTTTCTAACTGTTTACATGCTCATGGACAAATACACCCTAGTGGGTTTCTGTGTCTCAGTGCGACTTGGCTTGATGACACTGATGTCCCTGCCTATTTCTTCATCCCTGCTCGGGCTCTTTCCAGCAGGTAAACAGTGACTGAAGCAGGTCCCTCAGGTCTGAATCTGTAATCACTCTTAGATCTCAGACATGAAAGACTTGCGTACATCTTCCTAAAAATGCCCTCTGAGTTGCCAAGTTCTGCTTCAAATGGTGGGATGTGGAGAAGAGAGGAAAAGTTTGGGAAGAAATAATAGCTCATGATGAGGTGCATCTTAAAAGGAGCACATGAGAGGATTTTTTTTTTGGCTTTGTCAAAGCATCCTTAACACATTCCTGAACCATTAATTTTTCATCATAGTTAAACTTCATAAGAAAGGGAATGATCAACTCCAGACACAAAACCTTGTTAGTCTTGGAGCAAGCCCCCATGTCTTAATTAATTGTGTACATCATCATAAAAGACAGTCAATACTTAATCAATCATTCAGTTTTGGTCAATCAGTCAATGCTTTTGAGGAAACACTTATGGTCACACTTTAATTTCATTCATACCTTCAGTCTGAATCAGTTTAGGTCTTATTAAAAGGCCTACAGTCCCCCTTAAAACTGATTTCTTCAACATTTACTTAGAGGTTAAATCCACCTTCACTTAGTCTACACACTGAATAAACCTGACATAAACTTGATTTAAATTTACAAAATTTATCATGAAAATAAGCATTAATAAATGCCTTTAAAATGATTTAACATAGAATTTGTCATGCAATGTTCTTCACAAACTAGAAGTCACTAGTTCACCCTCTCACCTTAGACTACTTCTTACCTACTGATTATGATCAATGACAAGAGGTCAACGTGATATTTTGGAAAATGTCCTTGTTCACAGTGAGCTGACAAGCTCAACTGGATATTTGCCAGTTTGTTGCTGATCTATAAAACACCAAGATTATGTGTATCAGAGCTCTGAGTTTCATCAGTGACAGTGAAGTGGGTGTCGGTAACCCAGTCAGTCCGTTTACTGTACGAGCTTTGCTGCCATCTGATGGTGGCAATTGAGATCGCACAGTTAAAAACAGACAGACAACACAACAGCACTAGGTTAAACTGATCGGTGCGCTTAAAAAAGTAGTTCCAGCTTTTCTAAATTAATTATTTCAGCAGCTTTTCTAAAATGTCTTTATTATATTCATTCATTCTGAACAACTGTACCTGTAATACACAGTGACAGTATATAAATGTGTGAAGTGTTTAAAGGGGTAAAAAAAAAATTTACAAGCGTATTAATTTTCTCAGTGAATAGGCCTTTGACTACATTGCCGCAATTTCTTCTCTTCATTGAGACTACACCTGCAGCGAATTTTTATCGGAGAGAACTGAGTTGCGAGAAACTTTATCAAAGGTGGGTAAAACTGTTCAAATTAATGTAGCATGTGTCACCATGACACTAAATTGTGCGAGTGAATCTTATTTGTTTTAGATTTAATCGAGATTATACCGCTTTCAGCCAGCTAATGAGGTCATATTCGGCACACCTCTGCTAATTAATGATAATTTGTAAGTAAAATCAGTCCACTAAGTTAACATAAGACTATTGTAACTTAATATCAGCAGTGGAGATCAACGGATTTAACCAACATGCTAATGCACAAAAACAAAAAGTAATATTTTTAAGTGTCCTACCATGTTAATGTAAAGTCCGGTTTTACTTGGTGTTAGCTTTTGTTAGCATGCTATCCTTAGCTAGCCCGACCATAGCCTCCTAGCCGGTTGACCGCTGGGTGTTTCCAAACTTAACAATCAGCAGGCGCCATAGGGCAAGAGGAGTACTGCATCACGTTTAACGTCTGCATGTGCAACTTTGCATTATTCTTGTAACTCGTGTATCATGTTCAAATTATTCAGATGCAAATTTGCTTTTTGAAAACTTAGTTAAAGCAGCCCGTCAGAACATGTATTTTCTGAATATTTCTTTAGTTCTTTGATCATAATTTTGAATTATTGACAGTGTTTTTCTTTCAAATAGTTGTACCATTTGAGACTGCCCGAAAATGACCGGTAGGGCACGTGCAAGATCAAGAGGCCGAGCACGAGGTCAAGAGACTGCAGCACCTGGAGCGGTAAGAGTAGCCTGTACTGAAATCTCAGGTAGTGATAAAGATAACTCGGATGTGAAGTATTTCGGCTGTGATGCTCAGTAATGAAATGTCATCTAAATAATCTGCCTCTTACTCAGTATGATCCACAGACCTCACTGTTCCCTAAAGAGGCAGTTCTTGGAGAAGAAATGAGTATCATACAAATGCAGCATCAATAGAAACATATTCCTGACAGTGATAGTCATGATGATGGTGATGCCATATTTGGCTGTGATGATAATATAAGACTGAAGGGTGTGTATATTGTGAAAGTGCATCCAGAAATGGTCTCCGTTAAAAACTGGTGACTAGGGAGTGTTCACAAAACACAGAGTTGTTGCTTCTGTTTTTCATATTGTAAATGGCACACAATGGAAATTATTACCTTTCCTCAAAAGTTTGATATTAAACATTGTCAGGGTCTGGAGATGCCATTTTTTTAATAATAATTAGTAGGCTGCAAAATTCAGAGTCAAGCTTAGATGAGAAGTTTTGTGTTAGGTGAGCAACTTGTATTGGATATGATACTATTTTCTTTCATTGGATTAATTCTGCTTGGGAGGTTTGAAATGGAAATCTGTTTGCATATTCAGCTCAATCACACTGAATGCAACGGGCAAGATGCTCAAATAGGATAACAGAACTGACTGCCATCCCTTCAAAACATCAGACTATTTCCTTAACATTTATGCCTTTTTCTTTGTTGAAGAGCCAGGCTCAAGAGCCTGCACCAGCAGCCATTCCTCCTGCAGAGGGGGAGCTGGTTGGTAGAGGGAGGCAGAAAGGTGCTCCAGGGCCATTTTCTGCAGAAGGTAAAACTCAGTCGTAATACTTTATTTTGCCAAATGTTCTTGGCTGTTCTTCTTTTTTGAAAGTCTGCCTGATAATGCAATTTAAAAAATTGGATTTGAAAAAGTCTTATGGTGCAAATATGAATGCACTGTTTTTCACACATGCATTGCACCTTCTGCAGACTAAGAGCAAAGTTAACCATGGTAAGGAGTGCTGTGCAGGGGAATTGGGTTCAAACCATGAGATTTAAATAAACGTGTTTACTCCACCTGTTGATTTTACATGCCTAATGCTTTACCTATGCCTGATGTATGTTCTGAGGATTATAAAATATGTACTACTCCAGAGTTCATACAGTGCATTACATTATTTTTGGTCTGATCTTTGCATGGTAATATGTGGAAAAACTGGTCTTAATGGTCTGAATATGTTTTTATTAGCTGTTCTACAGATTTCAGCTGGATTCCAGCAGGTGAAGCTCGGCGAAAGAGGTGGACGCCGCCGGGATTTTCACGATGCAGGGGTTAACACCCGGCAGGCTATGGAGCATGTCAAGGAGTCAAAGTGTGGTCCGTCATTATTTGAAATGCACAATCAGAAACATATTCAGAAGATGCACATTTTGTAATAGGAGAGGATAATATACTACTCCTTATAATTGTATATATGTTTCCACAGGAACAAGTGGGAATTCCGTTCCGTTGACAGCCAACTTCTTTCGCATCATGTCCCGCCCTCAGTGGGTTCTATATCAGTACCACGTGGACTTCAAACCAGCAATGGAGTCTCGTCGTCTGAGAACTGCCCTTCTCTTCCAGCATGAGGAAGTTCTTGGCTCAGCACGGAGCTTTGATGGAGCTCTGCTCTTTCTGCCCCTAAGATTGCACGGCAAGGTACTTTAATACTCCAAGCCTAGCCGCACACCACAACAGTAATAACAGTGATAAAGTAATGAAAGTTTTCTGGCTCTTTATAGAAGTGTCTGACCTTGTGTTTAGGAGACTGTGCTCCACAGCGAAACAAGGAATGGGGAGAAGGTTCAGATAACTGTTACACTGACAAATGAACTGCCACCCACTTCACCAGTGTGTATTCAGTTTTACAACATCATATTCAGAAGGCAAGTTTTCCAGTTTCAAAATAAGTAATGCACAGTAAGGACTGAAATAAGTAATGTACAAGCCAAAGAAACATCCTCCAATAATTGGATTTACTTGTGACTAGCGTACATGTGGTTGTTGCATGTGCAAATGAAAGTAAATCTTAAAAATCTGATTAAAAAAGCTTAGATACCCAAACATTTTGCGTCCTTGAAACTTACAAACTTTACATTAATGGTGTTATGTTGTCTCTGCAGGATCTTGAGAATTCTCAATATGCAGCAGATTGGACGCAACTACTACAATCCCAGTGATCCACTCAACATCCCTCAGCACAGGTAAATACATTTTCTTCAGTATAATTTTCTTTCATACAGCATTATCACACAAAGTATGTATTAAGATTTTAAGTTTTTTTCTTTTTATATGATCTTCCATGAATGTCTAAAAAATAAGCTTTAGATCCTCGAACAAGTAAATTAATGGCAGTGATGTATATTAACACCAGAAAGTACAACATTTTAAATCGCATGTCATTGCATGTCAATGCATAATGCCTAACTTTGAATGAGCACAGTGTTTTTTTAACCTGAGCCTTACTAAAAGGTCATTGACAACTTTGCCTTCATTAGTAAAGTCTTCACAAATGTTTTTATTTTCAAAACTGGGAAACTAATGTGCAGTCGGACTGTTCTTCAAAAAAAGAAAAGAAGTTAGTTTTGCTTTCTGTAAGGAGCTTTTGTATACTGTGTAGGAAATGCAGTCTGAAAAGGCCTGATGCTTTGCTACCCATTTAGAAGCAGATAATGTGAATGACTATTGCTGAGTTTTTTTTAAAAAAGTTGTCCTGGTGTTAAATACTAAAATCTTAAAAGCTTTAAATCCCGTGAGGAGCCATAGTAGAGCCCAGTTATCTGAAGTAGTGTTAATGAGCAATCTTCAATGATGGAAAGCAACTTTTTCATTAGAGATGAAAAATAATGATCCCGTCCTTTATCTCAGGCTGACCATCTGGCCAGGCTACACCACCACCATCTTGCAGTATGAGTCGGCGATCATGCTGTGTACTGACGTGAGCCACAGAGTGCTGCGTAGTGAGACGGTCCTTGACTTTATGGCGAACCTGAGGCAGCAGTGTGGACCTCAACGCTTCCCTGAGATCTGCACTAAGGAGCTTGTTGGACTAATAGTCCTCACCAAGTAGGATCCACATCTCGCACACAAATATTTGTATTCATATGACAGTGCTACATCTTTATTATACTGCGCTTGGAAGTGATGTTTTATCATTCAGTGTTAAAGCACCTCAGTGTAACCTTAACTACTTACATTTAATACATGTGCTGTTTACTTCTTAATTTTTAGGTACAACAACAAAACCTACAGGATTGATGACATTGCATGGGATCACACTCCCAACAACACATTCAAGAGGGGAGACACAGATATTTCCTTCAAGAACTACTACAAGACTGTAGGTGTCATACACTCAACACAAGTATTGGTATAACCAGGAAACTAGTCGACACAAACTGTCAACAGATGCATAAAAATGATGTACCCACTCAAATATAAGAACAAAAGCAATGGGGTTTGGGCAAATAATATGAAACACTGCAAATTTCGATTAAAACAAGTTATGAATTATGCATCCATCTCAAACTCCTGTTGTTTGTTTTAAGCAATATGGCCTGGACATCGCTGATGGGAACCAGGTGCTGCTGGTCAGCCACGTGAAGAGGCTGGGTCCAGCTGGAGCTGCTCCTCCTGGCCCGGCCATGCTCATCCCTGAGCTGTGCTTCCTCACAGGTTTCTGCATTATTCTGTCGTGTTCGACTCTAAACTCAGACTTAAGATGTCAACATTTATGACATTTATCGCTCCACCTACAGAATCTATGTGGTATTAAATATATATTATGAGAAGGTGAAAGGTTTGACCAGTACAATCTTCTGTTCCAAGACAACATTCAAGAGCATAGAGGATTCTGAAATCCCTGTTTGGTTGTTGGAGACGACAGTTAGTTTTTTGTTTAGATATCATCCAAGGTAAAGTAATCATAAAGTGAAAGTTGTCACAAGTTTTATGAATGTGTTTGACAGGACTGACGGATAAGATGCGATCTGACTATAATATCATGAAAGACTTGAGCGGCCACACTAGACTGTCCCCAGAGCAGAGAGAGGGACGTCTCAACAGATTCGTCACCAATATACAGAAGTAGGTGATAATGTCTCACTGATTTAACCATGTTAATCTGTGTACCCGTTGCCAAAAGTTTCATAGACAGAAATATTGCAACCACTCATTAATTTTAACTGAGGGCGCACATTGTAGCAATATGAGAAATATGGAAAAGACGCACTGTTTATATTGTCAGAATTCACAGCCAGCCGTGATGTGATTTCAATGCTTTTAAAATCTTAATTACTCATCATTAGCTCCTTTTGTCAGTGGAGAAGTTATATACATCACAAATTCTATTTGTCAAATGTTCACATAGACTCCTGCCTTTTTTAAATACTTTCATTTATCCACATTTTAGATGTAGCTTTCAATTGATCATGAAGCCTCTGCACTGTTTTCTTTAAAAGTTGTGTTCATCTCAGCAGCTTGTGTTGTTAGTCTGTTCATATGCACAGAATCTGGAATAGTAAATTTTTCTGTCAACATCTTCAGGCAGTATAATCCCAGGCTTTGATTTAAATCCTGAAAATTATTTCATAGGAATGCTGACGCACAGGCAGAGTTGGATAAGTGGGGACTCAACTTTGATAAGCAACTCCTAAATCTGACTGGCAGAATGCTCCCAGCGGAGAGGATTTTCCAGGGATCAAGATCGGTATAATTTGCTCGTGGTTACATAAATTTGCTCTTTTTAATTAATTAAATGGATTTATTTATATGATCTTAATTGAGAGATTAACATAAATATTTGTGTCACCTAGTATGGTTACAACCCCACGGCAGCTGACTGGTCCAGAGAGATGCGCGGGGTGCCTCTGATCCACTCTCCTCCGCTGAACAACTGGCTCATCTTTTACACACGTCGTAACACCAACGAAGCTCAGTCCCTCCTGCAGACCCTCAACAAAGTCTCAAACCCACTCGGTATCCGCCTGCAGAGAGCGGTCATGTGAGTTCTAGCACAAGTGCGATCTATCATAGTTGTCAATGGGTGTTTTCCTCCCCTCAGAAAGAAAGTAATTTCTGAGCATGACACAGCTTTTCTGAAATATTAAAATGTTATTTGAATGTTTAATTTAGAATTGGAAGTTAAATATTTGTAACGATTTAACTTCATTGTCTGTGTATTGACTAGATTTTTGGTCATATCACCCAACCTTATGATTATGTAATTTAATCATCTGAGCTCTCCTCTTATTCAGGATTGAGTACGAGGATCATCAGGAGTCTCTCCTCAGAGCTCTGCAGCACAATGTTGGACCCCAAATACAGATGGTTAGTGACTAAATGTATAATGCATGAAGGCAGAGCAGATCACGTTCATTAGTTTTGACCTTTTCCTCTTATTTAGTTAATTATGCAACATTCCTTGTGAACCATGGGTGAATTTAATGTTTGCTGTGTGTGTGTTTTGAGGCAGATGTGCGCTCCATTAATAAGAGCAGTAGAACACCTTCCACTGTTTGCCATTTGTTAGGTGGTGGTGGTCCTCCCCAGCAACAGGAAGGACAAGTACGACAGCGTCAAAAAGTACCTTTGTGTGGACTGCCCCACTCCCAGCCAGTGTGTTTTATCCCGTACCCTCAGCCGACCTCAGGCGCTCATGACTGTGGCAACCAAGATTGCACTACAGATGGCTTGCAAGATGGGAGGAGAGCTCTGGAGCGTGGAAATCCCTGTAAGTCATTAAGTCATCAGTAATTTGTACATCAAAGAAAATAAAAGTCAAGCTGTGTTACGGGAAAACAAGATTCAAGTAGTTCTTGAACGGATTAAGCTGTCACAAGTTGTTTTAGAGCAGAGAATGAAACTGGTACCATGTAATGTCTCACGAACTGTTGTCACAGTTTCACATTTAAACAGACACTAAACAGGATGTCACAAGGAGCTGAATTTTGGGGAGTCAGCTTTGTTTACAGATAGCTCTACTCATGTTACTCATAAGGTTTCTCCGCTGGCAGTGTTTAGTGAATGCATCTGTAACTTCTTGAAATTATGTGTCCAAGGCTGACGAAGCAGGCAATGCATTAGTTTCCATGACAATTAGTAACTTTAAAGGGTAAGGTTGGGGTAAAAATACACCAGACAACAAATAAGAAGTAATGATGTAATGCTAACATTGTACTGATAACTTGTCACCTGCAGCTCAAACAGCTGATGATTGTGGGCATTGACTGCTACCATGACACTATAGCTGGCAAAAGGTCCATTGGAGCTCTAGTTGCCAGCCTCAACCAGGGCATGAGCAGGTTAGTATCTTCAACAGAGATGGGCAACTGTGTGTCAGCATGGGTTGAGTGGTGACACTGGTTACTGTACCTTGATCTACAGTCTGAATTAGGTTGTGCTTAACATGTGTCTGCATTACAGTATTTAGTATTGGTGACCTCCCTATCTTCGGTTTAGTGCAATAGTACATCCAGTAAGTCGTGTGATATTTTCAATTTCTTTGTCAAGGTGGTTTTCAAAGTGTGTGCTGCAGCACAAAGGTCAGGAAATCATGGATGGACTGAAGATGGCCTTAAGTGGTAAGTTGCTTTCCTTAATTTTTGCACAATACTTCTTTGTCAAAAGTCTCAGAATAACTTAACAACTGTCTTCCAGGTGCACTGAAAGACTATCTGAAGTTTAACAACTGCCTACCTTCACGCATCATTGTGTACCGAGATGGAGTGGGAGATGGCCAGCTGCACAGCGTGGTTAACTATGAGGTTTCACAGATCATGGACTCCATCAAGTCCATGGGGCATGACTACTCGTGAGTTTTTCATGTGCAAAGATTTCCTCTTAAAGAAACGCTGCTGCACTTTGAAGCTGTTTGTTTAATCTCCAATGGGAATGACTCATGAATTTCACTAAGAACAGCAGGTGCTGAAACACAAGCCATGTCAACAACTGAGCAACGGATATTGACTCTGGTTTGAATGCGGGGGAGTTCACACACTAAAAGAATTTGAACAAATTTTCCTGTAAATTTTTGACGGAGCGTCTCCATCTGCTCATCGTAGGCCCAAGCTGAGTGTGGTGGTGGTGAAGAAGCGCATCAGCTGCAGGTTCTTCGCCCACATCAATGGCAAAGTGACCAACCCTCTCCCAGGCACCATCGTTGACTCAGATGTCACCCGCCCTGAGTGGTGTGTTTCTTGGCTGTTCCTTCATCTTTTCATTTATGTATTTAGTGGTAGTTATTAACTGTCGCAGCCTTTGTCAGGTATGACTTCTACATCGTGAGCCAGGCTGTCAGGACTGGAAGCGTCTCCCCAACCCACTACAATGTTGTGTACGACACCAGCGGTCTGAAGCCCGATCATATGCAGCGGCTTACGTACAAGCTGTGCCACATGTACTACAACTGGCAGGTAGGATGGCTTTGAAATCCCCGTGTTAGTGTGCCTTTCACCTTGGATGGGTGTTCTCATAGTTTCTCCGCAGATTACAGATTTGAAATGTATTAGTGCAGTTGTGATGATAAATGTTGTTTTGCTGTTATTGAATTTGTGACATTTATTAAGAATAACAGATCAGAGCCAGCATGATGTAACCCAATAAAAGTCAGAGTGATTAAGTCATACAGAATATGATGTACGTTTTTTGCATTTGGGCTTTAGGGGATCATCAGAGTGCCTGCTCCCTGCCAGTACGCCCACAAGTTGGCTTTCCTTGTGGGTCAGAGCATCCACAGGGAGCCCAATGTGCAACTGGACGACCTCCTCTTCTACCTGTAAGGATTCAAAAGAAGAGCAATTTGTTCGGCTATGACTGTAAAATTTCCTTGAAAGGAACTTCATGTATGTGAACTTTTGTGAGAAAAGTTCTCTTCAGTTTAAATGAATGTAAGTTAAGTTTTGATGATGCTAAGAGTTTTGCATTTGTAGCATCAGACTGAGTCAGATAGCCCTGTGTATAAAACTACACATTTAAGTCTAATGTAAAGACAAAGCCACAATGCAGAGGTCAAAGGGCACCTGTGTACTGTTGGAAATGCACTTGAGGATCACATAAGCTGGATGAAGATGTTGACAGTGAAATGGCACAAGTAACCTGATCAGTGAGAGTTGATTCTGGCATGTTCTGGACAAAGAAATATTATCGACAATATTACATGTAATTAATATAACTTCATTGCTAGTCTAAGTTAATGTGGGGTTTTTCCTTTCGAGTGCAGAAAAATATCTAAGAAAAGCTTTTTTTTGTAGGGGAACCTAGACTGTTTCTTTATCTGTTTGTTATACAAGTGGCTGTCCTCCATACTGGGGTGTAAAGACATGCTGAAATTTCAACTTTCTGTTAATAACTTCTAGGTCCTAAGAACTGTTACTACTTTTGCAAATGGTTCTAATAAATATTTCTTTGTGTGGTATGTCCTTTATGCATTTTCAAGTTAAATCAGACATGCAAACATTACAAAATATCAAATTTATTTAGATTTTTTTTTTTTTTTTAGAAAAGATTGCACATGCACACCCACACAATAACTTGTAACCATTAATATAGGCTGATAATTCTTATCATAAAGCTAGCACACAATTGCAGACTTTTAAACAATATGGTCTTCAAGACACCATGGGGAAAGCTTGCACTGTTTGATTATAAAGTTAAATGTACAAAAAAGGCAGTTTGAAAATCAAGTATAAACATTTAAAAACAATTTTACAAATGGACAAAGTACAAAAAGAGCAACAGTCACTCAAAATGAATAGAAGCAATGTGAGGACATGGTCCATCAATAGGAAAAGATGTACATCAGGTGGCCGAGAATTGTACAGAAAGTATTACAGAATGTTTTGCATACATTCTTTTTTGGCAGTTTCAGTTCAACTCTTGTGTGTAGAAAAAATAGGCTAGATTTTAAAATACATGAGAGGATGAAATGGTAAACAGAATGATGTGAGGAGATAAAAGTGGACTGTTTCATTTCACGCACAAAGACGGACATCTGCACAATCCTTTTGGGCAGCTTTGAAAATACATTGGCTTTCAATTCATCATACATTCACTACCTTACATTAAGGTGTAGATATATATATTATATTGATTTACAGTACTTGTATCCTGCACCAACATTACTCGGGACACACTGAACAGGCATCAATGACAGATTGGCTTGAATAAACATATTTCAGATCTAATAGATTTGGGGGTGGAGGGGCAGCATAGAGGTAGCCTTGTGTCTCACTACTGTGAAAGGAGTCAAACTTTTAGTCTTCTAGTGAAGCCCGGAAGTGTTGCATGTTATGAATCAAATGCATTACAACAAAAGGACATCAGTTGCTGACACACAGATTAACTACTTCTATTTGTTTAATCTGTTTATGTAATATTTTTTTTTTGAAGAGTAGTCATTGTATTCAATCAGATGCGCATCAGTGTGGCACCAAAAACTCAACTGAACTAAAAAAGTTTCTTCAGTAGCGCCAGAATTTGGTTATTCAGGGAGAATTTTATCCTCTGAATGATCTATTTTCTAAGAATCATTTTTTTCTTATTTGGGCTTAACTATGGACTATGGACATTGTAGACACAGGAGTCTTGGTCGGTTATGTGTAATCTCTTGTCCTATTGAAATCACGACAGTCACACAATACCCTGCACATCACAAGTCAGGATTAACATCTGCAAACAGAGCTTGTGTTATGATGTAACAAGATAAACAAATAGTTTGCATGGAACTGCACACTCCACTGGACAAGGTACTAACCATTGTGCGATTATAAGGCAAATACATGAAGGTTGGATCTACTAGGCATTTCCATTCAGGCTCATTTTACTGCAGAGACCCTGTAGTAGGAACAGTATGTGCTTGTTTTGTAGGTGTCTGACATGTTTGTAGGGGGGGGGGCACACTTGCCGCCATTACAGTTTTTTTAAGATAGGGCAGAAGAGTAGGAGTAAATTCGGCTGATTTGTCACAGTAAACTGCACAGCGAGTCTGCCACGCTCTGTTAAAAGTACTGCATGCTCCAGGTTTCCGTACTGAGCCCATCACATCGCATGCGCTCTCACAGGGTCAGGAGGGAATGTGCTGAAGTAAAGCATGCAAACCTCTCATACCATTTATGCAACTGGCTGTTTTGAACAAGCTCAAGTCGAGGGTTGAACTGAGCCCTCTGTTTGAGTGATATTCTGGTTCCTGTATACAGAGACACTGGTCAGACTCATAATGTGGTGTATTAAGTGTCATCAGACTTGACCAAGTGCAAATGGAGAATGCCCCCGGCTCGGTCTCTGTCTACAGCAAAAACGTCATCAGCCAGAGACTTGGAGGTTAGATACTCAATACTACGTTGGCCGACACCATGAAGTCTCGGGACCATAATATGAAATGTGTTGTTGAAAATATGTAGTTGATACTGTTAACAAAATACAAATATTCTAGTATACAACAGATGTACAAGAATAAAGCATTTGCTAAGCTCACAAATGCTACCTGTCCACTGTATTCTTTTTTTTTTTCTTTTTTTTTTTTAACACTACAAGGAAGTGGATGACACTCTCGCAAGTATGTCAAGAAATTATTTTACAGCGCCAAGTCTTTGCAATAGTTTCTTCCCTTTGGAGAGCAGTCCCTTTCTCTTTTTGGAGGAGTACATGTCCACTGGGGCCCTGATGGGACTGCCGGGCCCCACGGTGGCAGGGCCAGAGCCAGGGATGTGTGGACGCACTGTGGGAGAGGCTGCTCTTCTGGGCGGACCCGATTTTTCCAATGGAACCTAATGGGAGACCCGTAAGGGACAGTTGAGGGTGTTAAAAAGCCAGCCGTCTCTCACACCTCAGTCACTACTCCCCTCCTTCTCTTAAGTCCTTTCTGTCTCAGCAGGGCCACCATAGCTCTGAAGTCTACCTCCCTGGATGTAGTCTTGTGCACTCAGGTATAGATACACACACCCTCCCTCCTCCTCGCCTTTCCCTCCCACTCTCAGGTAGAAACTGTTTTGTTTTTTTTCTCTTTTGTATGAAGCTGCTATGAATAAGCTACAACAACATGACATTGACTAACTTTCACATCAATGTAAGGTGACAACATTTCCCAACAATGACTATCAAAGGCAGGGCAGTTCCTCTCACATTAACAGATACATTTGCATTTTGGGACAAGTGGGACGTATTTATATCACATTCACTTTCCTTTCTCTTCAATATATAGAAATATTTACTGATACAACTGGGTTACAGAGAAACTACTAGTCACTATTCCTTTTCTGTAATCATGAGCTAAAAGGCTCCTTTAAATTGCACTTTGGGAAGACAGATGGTTAAAGATTACATTTATATAAGGTTATATTTCTATTTACAGTATGTGTGGATATAATTTAAACACCAGAACATGTAACATATCAAATCATATAATCATTCTGCTGCATTTAGTATTTTATTATTCCAAGTTTAAAGTGAGACTCTGTGACTTTTGAGATAACAAAACATTCTTCAACTCACAAATGGAAGTTAAATTCTGAAGAAACAAAACACAACCTTTCTCAATTCAATACACTCAGGGGCTTTGTTTCTCTGTCCACTGCTCAGCAAAAGATGCGTAGTCTCACTCTAAATCGGTCACTGTTATTTAGCAGTCTAATCAGCAGTTCATCTTGATTCACAAATTAGAGAGGATTTGAAAACCAAAATGCTGAGTGATTTGACCAAAATTAGCTTTTTTTTTTTTAGATTTCACAACTGTGTTTCTTTTTACGATTTGACATTACTCTTTACATACATGTGTCCTAAATTTGGCGAGAGGCTTACGCTACAACCGTGAAACCAAATGAACACTTTCCACGCTTTTCTTTGGGTTTTTGCATAGAATTGGTAGATTTTCTGTAAATATTTTCTAGGATGCAGCATGTCGTACAAGTCTAAATGTTTGCAGTGCTGTTACTTTTAACTCAAAAATTTCCAATAATTGCAGGTAACTGTGCAACAATGGCCTTTTAGCTCACCATGAGTTACAGCAGGAGACTTATTGCAGGAGACGGACATTGTCATGTACAACACTCAGAGAAACAACTGAAGATACCATACTTCTTGTCTAATGCATTGGCTAGGGTGACTCTCTCCTACCAACAAACAGTACTGAGTGTTTTGGAAGATTCCTAAAAACTACCTAAAGGAACATCATACTGAGTGTACATGTTGCATACCAGAAACTAAGGGAACCCATGTCATCTGCATTAGACGAGGGGAGCGTAATCTTGGTATCCTCAGTTGCTCACTTACGTGACGGAAACAGAGCCTTTAAGGTGTGAAATGAACACTCTTCTTCTGTTTTGCCAAGCGGGTGAGGAAAAGAAATAAAAAAATATGGTGATGGCATTTCAATATAGTTTGCACTATGACAATGGCAAATTAGAACACAAGGAAAGAAATATCTTGATGACACCTATTAATATTTCAACAATTGCATTATTTGTTAAACACAAAAATAACATCACATATTTACATTAAGTAAATAATTACTTCTGAAATTATTCTCTGATGGAAACATAGGCTAAGTGACCTTTGCGCGCTACTTTACAAGAAAGCAATATACAAAACAAGGCGTTCAGGAGCAGATACAAAAGTCGACTACACTAGACTTATCTTTTCTTTATATAAAATGTTCAAGAATTCATGCATCTGGACTATAGAACATGCTGAGCTACAGACTACATAGTTCATCTTTCAGTACAACAAAACTATTTACTCTATTAGAAATTATTTGAGATCAAACACAGAATATATTCATAAAGCATCTGTATCAGAATGCTAAATATGCATGTGCAAAAAGTGTTAACTGCTCTTTTCAAGACATGACAGAACAAGTAAAAAGTCACAGGAGCTTCTCCCCCTCCATTTTACTCTCATTGAGAATGCTTTATGAATAAAATATACCCATGTATTATACAATGCAGAACTTCCCCCCCTTTCACAGCAGTAAACATGAAAAATAAAAGTACCTCTGTCAAGTATTAGTCTTAAAGTTTTATTTTTTCATAGATCTTAGACATCTATTTATTTACAGTGTAATGCTCCAAAGTCAGAAATCCCATTGTACTTTGATCAATGAGACACACACACGCACAGACACGAAACTAAAGGAGATAGAGGGAACTGAAAAGAGTAAATGGATGACAGAGGGCTAGTACTGCGAAGGAGCATGTACCCTTTTGGTCTTTATCCGTGCTGGATTGTCCTGGGGGTATCGAGATGGTGAGTCAGTGAGAAAAACCTCTACATCATCAGGCACTTCTTCTAGAAAGTTGGAAGGAACAAGTCCTTTGTGTCCATTGAGCTCGCCCTGTGGAGCACACAACAGCAGTGAGACAAGTGTTACTTAAGGCCCCGCCTCCCTTAGTTACAGTTGCTTTCTACTCTCGCACAGCACATACGCAGTTTACCCAAGATTATTTGGTAATTTTCAAAAGACTGGGTCTTTGATTTCATACAGAGTTCGGTAAGGTCAGGCTTCTCATTTCTAGCTGGTGACCATTGATTTTATTGTCTGAAATGACAACTGTCACTAACAGATTTTTATTATCTGCAGCTAGCGCTAACTTTTGCTTCATGAGTTGCTGACTTTTGAATGTTTCCAGCGGACTCATTTTGAAATGAGTAGCCTGTGAAAGAGTCTTCATTGTGCACCTGAAGCTACTTACATATGATATTTTGCTAAAAGACTGAGGCTAAAGCAAGCGGCGACCTCTGATAGGTGGGTGAGCGTATTCTTGCCTCAAGCCGGCATGCACCGAAGTCTCAGCTCAACACGTGCCCTTCCTGTTTGCCCGTTTTTGTATTAGCTGAGAGTTTCGCGGAATCAGTTACTGGCAAGACGGCAACGGTGGAGCAGCTCACTCTGAGCTTCAGGAACCTACGGGTGACATCACGGAGGCTGCGTCCATCTTTATGTATAAGCTGTGGGCTAAAGCTTCAGAACCCAAGCGAAAATGCAGCATCCTCACAGCTAATGATCCATGTAGAAGATGTGGAAATAAAGAAAATGAAGAAGAATTGTTCTTTAGAAGCATCTTCGTTGTTGTTTAGAGTCAGTTGATTCTATATTTTTTTTATTTTTTTTTATTTTTCTGTACTCAGGTTTCAATTGTAAATGAGATCTTGATCTCAATGTGACTTCCTGATTAAATAAAGTATTTGGCTCCTAAGTTTACATACAGCACTTGTTCATATTCTAAACATCATTTTTCACTTTAATATTGCATGAGAAATGGCTTTAAGGATAAGGGCTAAACATAACACTATCTCATGCATGGAGCAGTTTTCTTGTAATGAAATCCTCAACAAAGAAACATGTCAGTCTCCTGGATAATCTAACAGTACGTTACTAAAGGATCACTTGTACGGGTTTCAGTTATTGCCACTAGTTTTAATTACTTCTACATTGTCTCTCATATATAATTTCTTTTTCCCATCAGGCTGTTATGGTGGATTGCACTAACTAATACAATACGCAGCTGCCATTGCTGAAGTGAAGAATCCAGTCAGAGTTCAATGAAGCAGGAATGCTCCTCAGGAACTGTAGTTTACTTTTCTCCTCAAATCTTTATGTACCTTTGTCTCTTTTATCAAATCACATTCTTTCCTAATCATCTTCTTGTACTGATGATTCAAAATTTTGAGAATTTCCACTGGTGCTGGTAGTGCTGAAACTGACACCTAAACTTTTGTCTCTGCAGAATCACCTTGGATACCCAAAATTAATCCTCCCACAACTCTATGACTAAGTTTGCACAGATGTGTTTTTATGTAAAGTCATGCCTACTGCATTGCACTCGAAATAGCCAGAAATGGATGATCAGCAGACATGGGGATGTTTAGTACTCACATAGTAAAAGCCATCTTCATCTATTTCACCAAAAACTGTGATGACGTCACCGGCACAGAAAGTCAGTTCAGCCTGTCAAAGAAGAAAGAGCCTTGAGATACGTTTGGCCTGTTGTACTTCAGTTCTTGTTTACAGCAGTTTGCCAAAGACTTTCCACAACATCAAATCTACTGGGGTTTGATGAGTTTGAAATGCTGTGCTTCCTTCTCCAAATCAATGTGATGCATCTTAAACACGAGTGTCAATCCAGTCCCAGCAGATGGACTGTTGCAACTGTAAATGCATCAAATGTTGGAACTGTGAAGACGGGATTGCAACACAGTGGGCACATCTTTCCTATGGGATTTTTGAGAACACACAAACCAAACACAGCATATGTGCAGTATGTAGGAGACAGGTCGACACAAAAGACCAAACCGAGGGGGGGAGATGCTGGCTCAGGCAATGTATGAGGGGCTGTATTCATGACCACCGGGGACAGAGGGCCATTGCCCACCATCCGGAGCCCACCTCCTTATTTGCACTCCAACAAATGAGGGAGGAAACACACACAGAGCAGACAGTACCGTACCCTCCTCACCCTCACTCACCTCCTCATTCAGTCTGTTGCCCTCATACTGTGTCGGTGGCAGTGCCAATAGAAAGGTGAGAGTAAGTGAAACCGGGGGGTAAGGGCCAAAAAACAGCACGGGAAAGTACTTTCAATCCTCTAGCTAACACAGTGCTAACTGTAACACCTCATTCAACCTCACCTGTGCACATACATTCCTCACTCCAACTTAAATGAATAGCTTGACACTGTCATGTCAAGAGATAGATACCACGCTCATGTCTGCCTGGTAAATAAAAAGAAAACAATTAGCTTAGTGCAAAGACTGGAAGGAGGCTGAAACAGCCTGGCTTTGTCCAAAGGTCAAAAAAAAGAAACAAAAACGTCTAGCTCCTCCAAGGCTGACCTCCATGTTGTATTTTGTTTGTCTAATCCATGCAAAAAAAAAAAAAAAAAAAAAAAACCCCAAAGTGTAAAAATGACAATTTGTGGTTTTGTTTATGTGCCAGATTATTTCTTGGCTGGATGCAGTAACTTCCTGGAATCTTGTCTTCACCATGACGTTATCATTTAGACTGAAATTATGCATCAGAAAATCAGTTCATGTCAGACTCTGAGTTTTAATTCCAAGTGGTAGATATTGAGAATTTCTCACAGCCACGGTTCCTCCCACATGGTGAACTGTCAAACAACAAACCACTGGTAAATTGTCTGCAAAGCCACCACAGCTGACTGCTGCATATGAATTAGACTCAATATTAACACTGATGCAATTGATTCAGTTAATTTCAGAGTCGGTATAGAGTTAGTTTCTATTTGGTTTAACCTTTTAATGAACTGCTCCAAATACAAGACACCACAAAAGGAGCTATTTAGGCTGTTTAAGTGATGTAACTACAGGGCCAGCTGTGGGGATCCGTGTACTGGAAGCTTTTCCTGTTCGTCACATTCTGCTGACATTATGTGAATTCAGTATGGCCTGCTGTAAAAGCACAACTTGTCATTTTTACACTCACTCAAACAAGATATAACGTGTTAATTAGTCAGCTTTAGACGTGCTGGTAGGCAGATTTTTTTAAATTGTTGACAGAACAAGGCTACCTGCCCCCTCACCCCCGTTTCCAATCTTTGTGCTAGGCTAAGCTAACCAGCTGCTGTATCACTACATGGAACAGACAGACAATAGAGTCTGAGAGTAATATGAAGCTTGTCATCAAACTCTCGGTAAGAGAGTGAATAAGCATATTTCTCACAATGTCAAACTATTCATTTGAATTCTGAACTTCTAAATGACAAACACAGTATCCTTATCTCACTGCCTGTGCACTTGAAAATGTTCAGTGCTTTTATGCATTTGTTAACATGATGATGGTGACAGAGAATGGTCAAGATAAAGCGGATAGCTGGTACTACGGGAGGACAGTACCTCTACATCAACGTTAGGGGAGCTCTCTCTGGGGTCGTAGTCGTACAGGGCGACCATTCTCCGTGTTGACATCGGGTGTTGACGGCCGCTCCGCCTGTTCCTCTCTGCGAAGAGGAAAAGTCATAAAGACAGACACAAAGATGAGAGTAATCAGAAGTAATAATATAAGAACTCCACTGAAGGATGCGATGACCAGTGACGATACATAATAGCCTCATAAGTCCAACAGTCTTTGCAATATGTGATCATCTGGATTTCAAAGTAAACTATGTCCATGTTAGTATTTGGGGAAGGCTTAGTGACAGTAAATATAGGAGAAATTAGTCAAAAGTTCACAGATGAAAATGGATGGCGAGGGGTGAAAAAAGCAGGAAAGATGAAGCAGAGAGAAGAAGAGCATTTCACTGGGCACAGACCTCTCTTGGACTTTCTGGACCTGCGATTTATTGAGCGGCCATCTTTGAAACGGTCGCAGTTCACTTCACAGGAAAGCAGAAAAAAATAATTAAGTGAGAGGAGTAGAGGAAAGGAGAAATGCGTCAGTAAAAGACAGTTTAGTAGAACATAAAGTTGCCCAGAAAGACATAAAGGGTATAAGGTCAAAGAAAGAAAAAAAAAAAAAAAGAAGAAGTTGAGGGGATACTGTGGGGAAAACGATGTCTGACCTAACTTCTCCACAGGAGTGTTGAGTGGCAGGAAGCCCTGTTTAAGGAGTTGGTCCATCATCTCATCGTCCTCTGTTTGGATCTCAGAGACCATGTTACAGGGGATCAGACCCACTCGTTCTCGAATCTCCGCCCTGTAGAAGCCATCCGTATCTTTATTCCCAAACACCTGAAGGAACGACAGAGTGTCAGGGGAAGACATCCAACCAGATACCATCAAACCTGGCCAGAGATTCCTAAAATTCATGTGTAATTCTATGGACTTTAGACAGCATTCAAGCATGGGGGATTTTAAAGAAATAAAAAGACAAATGAGAAGTCTAGCATAATTTCTCTACTTTATTTTTTAGTTAGGTATGAAACATATCCATCTCAGTAGAGTAGTGTCTAAGAATCAAGCCACCACCTTGATGATCTGGCCCTCCTTGAATGGCAGCTCCTCATCAGCAGCATCAGGGTTGGGAGACATGGACAGGGGGTCATAGTCAAACAGAGCCACAAACACACGGGTCAGCTCCTCTGGCTCTGATTCCTCATAGTAATCCGGGGAACGCCGTCCCCGCCCGTGCCTGCGACCGCCATAGCCGTCTGAAACATAGAGGAGGCCTCTGCTGCTACTACCAGCCTTATACAGCCACGCTGGCTGTAGAGGCAATGAGAGCAGAAGATGTCTCTTTGTTAGAGCTGACAGGGGAGAGGGCGATGAGATTCATGTGTGAAAAAAGAGCCAGAGATCGAATGCAATAATTATACTTTTAGTTTTAATCTCGTTTCTTCTGTTGTGTTCACGCACTAAAAGCGAACAACGTTTTTACAAGAAAGGCTCGGTACAATTGTAGCACAGCAGGGTTCTTCGTTCACACATCTCTGCTTGCTGGCGTGACAGTCACCAAACATCATAGGACACAGTACAACACAGCACAGACAGGAAACACATGTCAAGCAGTTTTTGGGGTGCAAGGGAAACTGAATGACACAAGTAACACTGCACTATTGTTCATTGCTGTTTCACTGCCTTATCTCACAGAGGCTGATTAACATGCATGTTTTGCTGGGACTGGACGTGTTGAGGAGAGCATTCCTACATCCAATGCGGGTGTGATGTCATGCTTTTAGGCCACATCTGGAAACAATGTGCAGCGTAAAAGGGCAAAGGAGGCGCGGTCCCGAGGGAGAGAACACATCAAATGCCCCAGCAGTTCCTGGCAACACAGATATCAGGGACAGTGAGGGGGAAGGGATGAACCTGATATCAGTTCTCCATGCTTCTCATGGATCACCATGTTAAATGTTTCAATGGCAGATTGTCTGAATAATGGCTCAGAGATATAGCAACCAATACCAACTAAGCAACTGACGTATGCTTTTTTGAAAGATGTAAAACGTGCTTCAACGGTAAAACATGTTTGATTTTGATGGCAGCAGAGTAAATGAATGTGCAACCGAGTGATACCAACAAGGCAAGAATGCACTAACTCTTCCAGAAATGTGTCTTTCCTTCTCACTGCATTGTAAACAGCTCATGCAAAATTAAGAAAGAAAACGGGCTGCTGGCTCATAAAGGCAGGAGGAGAAGGAAAAGAAGAGGTGGCAGAAAAGGTTAAGGAAGAGGAGGGCGGGCTAAGTTGTGGTGGAGTGGGAGAGTGGCCAGGTTATGGAGGGTGAATGGGTAGAGTGGGTGGTTTGGGGTTTCTTGGGATTGAGGGAGTAGGAGTACAGACAGGAAAAGGATTTTCATTCTCCAGCAACGGGAAAAGTGGCCAGTCTTGTCTTCCCCCGTCAGCTTTATTCAGCTAAGCTAAGCTAAACTAAACAAAGCAGCTAACTGCCCAGCACAGAACAAAGACCACCATGATATCACTGCATGTGTTCAAGAACGATTCTTGGCCTTTTCTGGCATTGATAAGGTGAATTGTCATCTTGGAGAGAAGCTGCATCACATACCATATTGATCCTCTGAGGACATAGATCGCCATATCCTGCGCCGAGCTACACTGCCATAGTAAACATCCTCCTTGACGGGTGAGAGGTTCCCCTCACTCCCCTCACTGTTACTGTCCATGGTGATCTCTACAGAAGACACCAATCACAACGTTACGGTCAGAGATCCCCCCCACACACACTCTGCTCTACCCCATGGCCCATTCACTCATGCTGAGACAGTAGGATGATGACGTTGCCCTGAGGTGGGGAGGGGGTGTACAAGGCAACAGGTTTCACTCTGGAGTCACTGGGTGTAAAACAGCAATGCTTTTACTGTTGCGGGGAGGTCAGATTGGGTGGTCATGTAAACATGTTAACCCACAGTAAACACAGGCATAGGGAGTGCATCTGGAATAACTTTCCTGCAAAACTGCATGTGGACATTTGGCGAATCCAGCTCATGAGGATGGACAGCTAGAGGGTGTGCAAACACCCCACAAAAAAAGGGTCTACGTGGTTTGTTTAAGCTCTATGGGAGAGATGTACAGCTCGGCTCACACGGGTAAGGGAAACACATGGTTTAAATAGCACAAACATCAGTGGCCCTGCAGGTGGGGATGAGGCGTCTCCTCATGTGGTGACCTCACTAACCAATGGATGGAATGGGTCGTCGCTGAGGGGGGGTGCCGATGTGAACCGGCCTCCTCCCTGAGTGGTCCAGACGATCGGCGCTTCCATGTGATGGTGAGTTCCCAATGATCTTTAGAGTGAAAAACAACAGATAAGAGATTAGAACAACAAACCACCTGCAAAGTCAAGACACGTTAACACTTAAAACCATTTAAAAGAATCCCACAATCCTGTTTAAACAACTGAAAACCATAAGAGCAAATGATGTGGCTTCCATTTGTCCTTAGGGAGGCAAAATAATAGTAAAGAAAATCTATAAAACAATAAAAGAATACAACAAACCACCAAAACAAGAAAATCAAATCAACCCCCAACACAACAACATGGACTGGGGGTTAGAAAGGGTCAGATGTTTAGCTAAAGACCATTTGTTTGGTTTGTTTTGTTCTGTGCATGTCAGCTCCTTGATGAGAAAAGGAAGCAAATGATGGCACAAAAAACTGAAATGATGAGAGATGAGAGAAGTGAGAGAGAGAGAGAGAGAGAGAGAGAGAGAGAGGATGAAAAGAAAATGAAAAAAGTGGATATGAGTGTGATTGAAAATGGATAATGACGTGGTTAGATGAGCAAAGCCATTATATTTTCAGCCTGGGGCTTTGCGTTAGAACAATCAACACATTTATTATATGGTAGTGGTGATGAACATGATGAGAATGTTTTGCTGAAACAAGTGAACGAGACAAGCAAGTGCTGCATATGGGTTGAAGGCTGGATGAATCACAGCAGGCTGTAAAAGTCTGGATCCGGCCTTATTTTGTATGAAGCAATGAGCGGCAGGAGATGGTGAAATAAAGCTCCTATCACAAGGTGGAGCGCTATGGCTGCAGCTCTAGAAGGTCAGACATAGAGAGCGACATATGAAGCCAGCAGCTGGCAGAGAGAGAGAGAGAGAGAGAGCGAGAGAGAGAGAGAGAGAGAGAGAGAGAGAGAGAGAGAGAGAGAGAGCAGGGGTAAGGGCAGAGAAGACGGGAGCAGCACGTTCCCATGCACTGCACAGAGACTTTCCTTTAAATGGAACCTTTCCCCTCAAAGACATGAGAAATCAAAACTTAGTTAAATGGCCTTTAGGTAATTAAAAGCTTTACTTTAAAATCCACCTGACATTCTGAGTACAAGCAAAGTAATTCACACAAAAATAAAACATCAAATCAGACCAACCATGAACGTGTGATAATTTCTCATAAGATGAAAATCAAAAATGCCAAATGAAAGGAAGGGGGTTAATTATAAAGAAAAACAAACAACATTAAGAAAACAGAATGGCTGCAGCTTGCGGATGGAAAGTACAGCAGAAAGTCTGAATCACACACCAGCGGCTGGTCCCGGTTGAGCCTGGACAAAGACTGGGCCCTAGCCTCCCTGTGGGGGCTGTAATAGACCCTGTCCAGCTCGTTCAGCCTGCCCTCGCTCAGGGCCCCTTCCCTGGAGTAGTTTCGTGGCCCGGCCTCCCGACCAGGCCCAAAGTGCTCCCTGTTCCTAAAGTCACCCCTGTGTACCGACTTGGTTGCAGTCACTGGGACGTCAGAGAAGTCCTCCTCCACGCTGCACTGGCGGGTCAGAGTTCTTTTACGGCCCATAGCCAGCGCCCGCCTTTCTACCGGGCCCTCACAGTGAATGATGCGCACAGGTCCCCGCAGTGGGCTCCCGTGAGCATAGTAGCCTCGGTGACCCCGCCCTAGCGAGCCTTCTTCCTCACTGCCGCAGTCTAAACCGCTGTCAGGACTCTTGGTGTTTTGGCGGTTGGGGCGGCCCAGGCTGCGGTCGTCTGCACTGTAGCAGTAGCGGCTATCGGTGAAGCGAGGGGAGGAGCGCTGGCGCTGCAGGTGGCGGGAGGTCTTGCTGGGGGTGAGATGGTTGTACATGTGGGTGTCTTGGGAGTACATCCTCCGCTGAGTGTGTGGCGTTCCCGGTCGCCCGCCCTCTTCGAAGCACAGGCGTTGGCCCATGCTGTCCACGCTTTCCGACTCCTCCTCGGCCACCTCGGGGATGCTGTGGAGACGCTTGCTCCGGAGCGACTTCTGCTTCACCACCTCCCGCTGGAGGTCCCAGCAGTCTCTCTCCTCAGCTAAGTCCTGACGCTTGTAATATGCCTTCAGTCATGAACACAGGAGGCAAAGTTCCACAATTTCACAGTTCAGTATGTTCAATTCAAAAGGTTCAGTTTAGAGTTTTGTGAGGGGGGTTGAAAAGTTTTTCGAAGGTTTTTAGAACAGGCAGGAAACAACACAGAATGTGAATAGAACAAATGGGGGGGAAAGACAAAATAAAGACAGAATTAGTTATTTGTGGCAATGTAGTAAGACATGCAGTCTCATTCCGTGAGGAGGAAATGGCATGCTCTGAACAGGAATCTGTGAAGGCTCAAATATGGAGTGATAACTGATAAACTGAGCGTGGGCAGAGGTTAAATCTGGAGAAGGGAAATCAGAAATATTCAAACAAAAGGTATGTGACAGGCTTAGTTAGTTCCATGGGTGAGGGATAAATGAAAACATCAATGTGGATGAAATGAATTAATAAAAAAAAATAATAATAAAAAGAAATTGAAGACATGAAGCTAAGTGAGGTGGAGAATTAGCTACTGAGGACAAACTGCATTAGGACATTTGTTTAGCAACAATTTCAGATGGAGTGAAACATACAGAACTCCCCTCTATGTGCTCACACAAAACAATGGCAGAAGCAAATTTGACAATTCACCTTTATCTATTCCCTTAACAACATCTAATTTAAATGTATCATTACTATACATATTTTAGAACAGTAATATTTTTACAGACGGGGATGGATAATGTGCAACAGTGATTTACAAATAGATGGTAATGACAAAGAGGAGATGCTGCATTGGTGTATTTAAAAGGTTAATACACCAGTGAATACCCCTCATGAACACCACATTACTGTACAAAAGCAGGGATAACTTAAACAAATCTGCAGTGATACTGTACTGATTTCTGATAGCAAGTCTACTATAATACAGAGGACAGATCAGCCACTACAGTACCTCCAACTCTGAAAACACGGCAGATTGGCTTTATATCCACACATCCCCACTGACAGACCAAATGAAGACAGGATTGTGTACCGACAATGTTAACATCTACATCGACAATAGAAAAATTAAACATCAGGACGTGACAGACATAAAAACAAAAGTGAATATTTCCATTTAAGTACGCACTTAAATGAGATTCCCATATGCACTTGATATGCCATGACCCTTTGATACAGTACAGTATATTAATATTTACACTTCAATATCACATTCTAACATTTGACTTTAAACCTTGTAGTACTCCTTCGGTGCAGAATAAAGAGCATCAAAATGCAATGCAAACCTTAAAAAACATTATGCTTTCCGTTTACAGCCTTCCCCTCTCTCATGCTGTACAGTGATGTATACACAGCCATTCCCATGAGCTCAGCCTTGAATGAATAAAGCAGTGCTGGAGGGTCGAGGTGGAGGAGCAGGCTGGGGTGGGGAGGCTGATTCAGCTAATGCAAGGCGGGGGAGCTCAGCCAGGCAAAGCCACAACGGGCTTGCTTGTAGAGCCTGTGAGAGAGAGCAGGTACCACTGCAGGTGGCAAAACCCTCCCTGCCTCCCTAAACCCCCGTCTTCCCCACCCTCCTCCTTCCTCCCCCGGGCCATCACAGAGTGAAGGCGTGCAGTAAGTATACCTTAAGAGTGTTGTGAGAGTTGATACTGCGCCTGCGGCCCTCCTCTAGTTGCATCTCAGAGTAAAGATCTTCCTCGTCCTCCTCCATTATGTCAGACAGGTCAGAACCCCGGCTGCTCTCCGTGTGGTACTCCTCACTGTGGCTGTAGTGGTAATGATGGTGCTAAGGGAGAACAAGAGAGAGAAAGTTGAAGTGTACTAGGTAGAAATCATAACTTTATTATAGAGTCTTAAAGAGTACCGCAGCAGTGAGTGATCCACACCAACGTTAACCTTAAGGACAGAAGGTTATGTGCATTGGTGAAAATATATAATAATTATAATTATATAACAATACAGTGTACTCTAAAATTATTCTAATGTTTTGCCAAAATTTAAAAAGTTTAAAACTGGATTCTTTAAAACTTATTGAAAATATTTATTTAGAAAATGAACTAAAAATAGATGGCAGAAAATTTGAAAATAAAAGAGATAGATACAGAAATACACATTAAGAAGGGCTTCAATTTGATTCATATGGGATTTGATTTGATTCAGTTTGATTTTGCCTACATGTAGGTAACTGACTCCATGTTCTTCCTAGAAACAAGACATGAGCACTCAATAATTGGCTGAGCACAGTAGGCTGTTTTTTCTGTAAAGTACCTGTCTGCCCAACTCTGAGCCTCTGAGGAATTCATCCACCGAGGCTCCTCTCCTCCTCGCATGAGGAGAGTCGTAGCCATCCTCCTCCTCATCCGAGTTGAGTGGATGCAAGGCGTTACCTCGTTCACTAAAGATATTCCTTTTCTCAACCTGATAAGAGAAATGTTAGACTTTTAGATTGAACAAGGATCCAAATAATTTAGTGTAATATTCTTGAAATCATATTTTTTCTTAAACTAGTTTCTACTTTTTGCAAATGTAGTTTCATAGTCATTTTCAAGAGACAAACAATTCTATCTTCAAACCAATAGTTGTGTAAATGGTTTTTAAAGCAAAAAACAAACAAGGGAAAATAGCTCGTCACACTGACAGATATCGCCATAAGCATAAAGCAAAATATGATTTCCAGGCTCAGTATTAGATTCTGTTACATGCTGAGATGAATTCTGGTTAATAAGAAATCCCCACGTACCCGGTTACCCTCGGCAAACACTCTCTGGGCAGCTTCCCTGGCCATGGCCTTGGCGATGGTGTTGGGGATGGGGACTCCCTGAGGCTGCGGCAGGATCCTCTGTGGAGAGGGCGATCGCCGTGGCTGGAAGTGCGGCGGCTCTAAGTTAGATCCGCGCATGGGAGGCAGCGGAGAGGGGGAGCGCTCCCAGGGCTGGGCTGGCCGCAGGCCCACCTCATGCTCTTTGGTTTCTGGCTCTCTGGCACTTACTAACGTCTTGGACTTGGGCATGGGGTGGCACTGGAAATGAGGCTGGGAATGAGGAGGAGGAGGAGGTGGGTGACAGACGGGCTGTGAGTGTGGCTGTGCGTGGGGCAGCGTGTGGGGCTGGGCTCGAGGCAGAGGCTGCATCTGGGGCTGAGGGTGATTTGGGGGGTACGTCGATGGGTAAGGAGGATGGGTTTGTGAGTGCACTGGGTGGGACTGCGGGTGAGGGATAGGGTGGGGAGGCGCGGTGGTTCGGTGGGACAGACGTGGAGATCCCAAGAGATTGTGCGGGATGACGGCCACTGGCGAGTCCTGGGACTCTCCTTGAGTCGATAACGTCCTTACAATGACTTCCCTGGCCTCCAGACACTGAATCCTGTTTAACTCCACGGTCACATAGTCTGCTGTGGGGTACAAGACCTCTGCTATCTGCATTCACAAAGGAACCAGAGAGTCCTTACCAAAGGGCAATTCAGAATGTCAGCATGCAAAAGTACATACTCTGAACCACACCATCATAAAATCATAACTTCATGCACTTGTAGCTCTCTTATCTGCTGGCTGAAGCGAAGTACCCGATTATTCCATATTATCATAACACACAGGTTTGTTGAATTTATGTCTGAAGCAAATCTTGCCCCTGGGGGCTGAATATCAGCATTACATCATTTCTCCAGGAGATGGCAATAGAGCACTACTCACAGAAGTCACCACTGAAGAAGGCAAAGGCCACTTTTAAAAAAAACTGTATTGTAAGAGTGACTTGTAAGACATTTGGTACCTTTTGTCCCTTTGTGCACACAGCATAGCCAATCACACTGGCCCCGTTGGAGGTTCCTGAAGGTGTCAGAGTCGGCGGCTTCCATCTGATCTGCAGGACCCCAGGAGTCTGACCACACTGGACTTGCACCTCCTGGGGAGGGAGAGGGGGCCCTGGGGAGCACAACACACACACTGGATAAGGAGAGAAAAAAAACACAGCTCAACAGTGGTTGAACCATTTCTGCCAAATTGATCAAAAACAATGAATGTGCTGACCTCAGTACTATGGACTTCTCATATTCAGGAACCATTTCACAGTGGTATGAAATAAGAATATCCTCCTTCAAGGGGAATCGTGTTACATGTTCTAAATTATTCCACTGAAATGTCATTTGCCACTGGCATTTGCTGTGATACAATGAGTCAGTGACAGCTGAATCGAGAATTTATTTATTCCAATATTTTAATTTGTAGGATGATTTTTTTATATTCATAGTCATCTCTGTGCAGGTTTGTGGTGTGTATCCCCAGATTCATTTGGGGAAGATGTTACATTGGCTGAAAAAGCCAATTTCGCCGACATTCGGCCATCACTGTATGCACCGCAATATCCTGTTGCCAGATACTCGCTGACAATATTTTATGGAACGTCAAAAAAACACAGTTTGCTATTTCCACAATCTGTCAGCACTGCCTGCATACTAAACAACATACCCATCTGTGCAGTGCTGCTGCTCCCCTGCAGTCACACAGTGAGACAGAGCGAGCAGATGCAGTCAGCAGTATCTCCAAGCTGCAACGTGCAGCTGTGTGTTTGTGTGTGTGTGTGTGTGTGTGTGTGTGTGTGTCCGAAAGTCTACATTAACGCAATCTTAATCACATTTCTACACTGACTGTCAGCAGACAACACACACACACACACACAGCCTTGGAACAGCAGCAGTGGCTGTTTGGAGATTTCATTTCCTCTTCTCATATTTAAACTACACGAGTCATAAACAACAAGCTCCTCTGAGAACTGAAATGAGTGTTTAAATGAATGTTTCAGTGGAGCCACTTTCATTGATACTGGATACAAACAGCAGACACTGATTTCCAGGCAGGGGAATTGGGGGCTGCTCCCTGTGACTAATATTAATAAAAATGTTGTTATCACTAAGAACTAATGAAGTCACTTGTTTGAAGAGCACATGCTGAGTATGAGAGCCTAATACAGTGCCTCCAGACACTGTCCTCCTTATTGAGTCGTCCACCGATAACGAGACTATTTCAGACGCCTCTGATTAACATGTTCAATAGACAGATCATTTAATGATCTCTCAGCATGTTAGCTCGTCAGCTGCCAACAGAAAACGTCAATTCAAACTTCAGTGTCACTCTATCTTTGTCCTCCTCTTTCTTTCTCCCTCAGACCCTCTGTGTCTTTCCTGTGTCTCCTTCACTTTTTTCAACTCATTACTTGTCCTCATAATTTTCTAATCTGCTTTCATCTTATCCCAGACCCTGAACGATGGGGGTCTTGGTCTCCTTAAAATAAATAATCACAATCCCATTACACTGAGCACTTAGTCATAGAAAAAGCATCAATGTGACATGTCTGAACCATATTTTATCTGTACCCACAATTGGCTAATTACACTGGACCTATACTATGAGGTACACACACAAAAAACAATGTCATAAATGTAGCTGGCTGTGGAGAGACTCACTCTTATTACATTCTCACTTTAAAAGATTTCCTGTAGTAAGACAGTCAGACTGTGAGACCCAAGTTAACACTGGCAACAGCAAAGCATCAACGATTCTCATGGGAGAAATAATCCCAGAGATCTGCGCTCACTATTTACACTAATTTGGCTTCGAGAGACTCTTGTTTCCAGTGTTATGTAGCTCTATTCAGCAAAAGCTTCTTCCACGTTTTCTCATTGCACTTTTCATTTCTTTTTTTTCTTTACCATGCATGTGTCTTATCACAGTAGTACACACACAAATCCTTGAGGGCAATCTCAGAGTGGCTGGGGAAAAATGAAAATGGCAGAGATGTTTGTCAGGTTTGTAAATGTAATGGGCTTGGAGCGTGTGGCTGAGTAAATAAATATATGGCTGTGTTGGATGTAAATTATCAGATGGCTTTCCTTGTGAAATATCAGATGACTTTGAAACAGAACAGAATATGAGACTAGAACAGCAATTGCATTGAGGTTACAAGAGTTTATCATAAATACAACTTACACAAAACTTACATACTGACAGCATTTGGAGTCACTAACAAAACTAAGACTTTGGTTCAGTCAGAGGGCTCTCATCAACCTTGTTTGTGGCCACAGCAAGCAGGCAGTATGTCACCTGCTCAGCCACAAAGAGCCACATTTTTTTCTCAGGCATTAAAGGAGCTAAAAGAAGATTTACATTTTCCAGGTGGCTAAAATCATGTTTCCAAATTAATGCTAATGTTGCTTTTTTGAGTTAAAAAGCAAGTGGCCAAAAAAAGGCTCAGGTAGTAGGTTTAGCTGCTTTTGAGCTTAATGCTAATGTCTCACAATAACAATGCTAACATGTTGATGTTAAGCAGGTATAATGTTTATCATGTTCACTATCTTAGTGTAAGATAACTCGCTAACATTTGCTAATTAGTACTCAACAAAAAGTACAGCCGAGGATAATAAGAATGTTATTAGTCTCTCAGGATTTCGTAATGACCTTAAGTGTTGGGTGAATTAAAATTCAGACCCACTGATGGCACTAGATAAAAAGTCAGGGGATCACCAAAGTTATTACAATTCATCCTGAGGGGGGCATTAATGTCTGCATGAAATTCCCTGGCAATGCATCTAACAGCTGGTATGATAATTCACGCAAAAACACAAATATTAACCTCACAGTGGCACTAGAAGAAGAGTCAGGTGATCTCCAGAATCATTAGGATTCATGCTCTGGGCTATCTATGGATATATGTACTACATTTCATGGCAACGTTTCCGTCTGGACCAAAGTTGTGAACCTTCTGACCAACCAACAGACCAACATTTCCATCCCTACAGCCATGCATGTGTGGCTAAACTGATCCCTGTAGGTCTTGCTATGGCTATACGACCGTACACCACATAGGAAGAAGTCCCTGCATTTACTGAAGAGTAGAAGGGTGAATGTGAGTAAAGGTTTGGAGGCTGACCTGCAGGCTGAGTGCAGAACTCCACCGAGATTTCCCTCTTCTCTCTTTGATCCATCGGAAGCTGCCAAGGCACCTGATGCGGCTGCGCCACAACTTTCACCTTGTAAACTGTCATGGGCTTCAGGTTGAAGAACTTGTACTTGTAGCCTCCGGCCTTGACCATGTCATACTCTGCACCATTGAGGAAGATAGTGTGACTGTAGTTGCTGTTGCTCGGCATCCAAGAGAGCTCAGCAGAGACCTGTGTGATGCTGTCCACCCGCAAATAGTAAGGTGCCACCACAACATCCTTTCCCACGAGCAGAGTGCACCGGAGCTCGTCCGACGGGCCGCGATCAGTGATGCTCTGCACAGAGATACGGTAGGTGTTGGTGGCCAGATTGAGCTTTTCAATAAGCGATTTCGTCCTGCCCCCGTAGGGGACACTCATGCGAACCTCTTTATCCACCAAGACATTGTAGCCACTGATGGAGCCCCAGCCTGGTGGGACCACAGGAGGATCCCAGCCAATAATTACACTCTTGGCCAGTTGTTTAATCAGGTTGATGCGGCGGGGATAAGGCACAATGTCTTCACCGACCTCGTCAATGCTGACATCCAGGGTTCCTGTCCCATTGCTGGAAGAGCCCAGGAGGTCCATGCCCAAGCTGCTGGTGCTTAGACAGTCTAGTTTACTGTCAGACAGCAGGCTGCTTATGCTTGTTCCTGTCCCTGTTCCTGTGCCGACCCCCAGTCTCTGAGGCCCCAGGCTACTGTGGTTGAGGTAGCCAGGTTCTTTAGCCACTGTGTCCCTGTGCTGGACAGAGGGTGTCTCCTCATCTTGGACAAAATCCACAAAATTGGATGGGACGAGTCCCCGCTGTCCATCCAGCAGCTCTCCTGAGAAACAAACAAGACATACTTGGTATTGTGGTGATATTAAAGACAAAACAATAAACAGTAATCAAGGCAGGTCAGACCTTCATAAAAGCCATCCTCGTCCATTGTCCCGTAAACGTAGAGGTACTTCCCTGCCACCAAGGGGAGCTCTGCCTCAGGATGCTCATTGGGCCCATCATAAGGATTGTAACTAAAGCAAAAAACATAAATGCACAAATCACCTGCCAAAGTGTTCTGCCACCATAGGTTATTTTATGTCAAACACTGCAAGTCTCTAATATGTATGTCAAGTAAAAACGATTTGCTGAGTGCTGCTTTGAAAAGTATTAAGTTTGTTTCTATTTTTTTTTTTTTTTTTTCAAATATGACAGCGCTGAAGACAGTGTGGGTTTAAAGCTCTGGCTCTGTTTCACATATTTGTGCTATGAGGATTCCAATTATTTTTGAGCTGACAGGTAATTTTCTTTAGAGATAGAAACACTGAATCGTCTTTAAGACCACAGCCTAAAGCTCTGAGAGAGAAAGCAAATAATCTCAGCAAGATTTGCCCAGGACTTGTCTACACTGAGCAGCCATTTCAGTTTATTGTAAAGAGGTATGTCAAGGACTTTTGACCAACTCTCTTAATTATCATCACCCTCTCATTAGGACGTTTATGCTGCATCACCTTTGTTTGAGAGGTCTTGTAGTGTTAGCACTAAGCTCCTGTTTACTTTGAAAATGCACTTAAACCACTAAACCATTTCCAAAGCACTATGAGGACTTGAAAAAATTTAAATACTTATCTGCTCAATCAATTACATGAGGCTTTAAAAACAATAATACATATATACGTACCTGTACCGAGCAATACACAGACGAACCTTCCCTGTGAATCTTGGTTTGGACCTTGTGGTTGATCTGAGCTCTTTGTCCATCTAGAGAAGACAAAAAATGTATAAATAATCCTGCTTTTAACATCGAATGTTCCTTCTTTGTGGTTTCACCTTTCACCTCGTTTTCACAACACAAGAGTGGACAGAGAATGAACCTAATAAACTCATTTAAACACACCAAGATGTTCAGAGCCAAGGTGTTAAACTCCTTCAATCCCAACTGATTTTATTTTTCAAAAGAACAGAATAATCATATTTCTCCTGTTTCAATTTTTCACTTCCTGTGCACTAAAAATATTATGATCAGTCCCAAACAGTCTGTCTGCATGAGTGAAACCAGGAAGCCTCCTGCATCCCTGCTGTGTGGATTTTCTCTTGTTCAGCCCAAACACATTACTTAGATTAAAATGAAGCAGCATTTTCCCCCAAAATTGTTGAAAGGGCTGTCTGAACTAAAGGACAACAAAGGTATGAGAGAGGTAACGGATCTAACATTGGTGAGTTGAGCTCACTTCATGATGTTTAGGAGACACTCTTAAGTTTTACCTAACGTAAGATTTCATTTGGATAAACAGGGCAGAATAAAGGATCTAAATTACTGGTTGTTCTTCTCTATTGCAGCACCTGATTGTCATTTAGGATGTTTAGATAGTCTTGCCTTGTAGCTTGTGTAGCTTGAATAAAGTTACTATAAAACAGGAGCCATAACGGATACAAACGGACATGATCAGATACCTCAGAGAGGAAAGCCCGTGCTGGGCTGCTGCCTCGAGTGCGAGTGAGGAATGTTGGCTTGACAGAGAGGAGCTCGGGCTTGTCTCCACTGATCTGGAGTGGTCGAATGAACTCAGATATCAAAGTTCTGCTTGTTGGAGCCTCATTGCCTGTGGAACAAACAGAACTTCTCTCATCAGATCCTCACATCAACAATCTAAGTGAACTGATGTCAAAGTTGTGACAAAAACCACCATATTACAAAAGAGTTCATTAAGTCTATGTCCATCTCAGAGACAGAGAGAGACAGACGAAGGAGAGATAAAGAGTATAACACAGTAAAACATTCAAATATTTGATGACCCACATTGATACAAAATGAAACGTGAGCCAAAAGAACAGCACTAATACCCTCTGCATTTCTCAAAAATATCTGATTGCACCCTGTACAGCAGTGGTTCTCAAACTTTTTCACATAAAGGGCAACACAACGGACACAAATCAGACCATGGACCCCAATTTGATAAGGTTTTGTCTTAGGGTGCCCCATCTGATAACATTTTTGCTTTTAGATGTTTTATTACAGAAAGTGTTTGAAACCCATGACCAAAATAGTCACACATTGTGTCACTGTGTTTCTTATAGATGGAACTATAGGGAAAATAAATAATTCCCCTTTTTGCTGGGGACCCCTCAGGTTCCCTGGACCCCACTTTGAGAACCACTGCTATACAGTACCCGATATGTGTGTGTGTGTGTGTGTGTGTATAGAGGTAGACTCTTGCATTGATGAAATTTTACAAATATTTGTGTTAAGCAGGTATCATGTGAGTAGATAACTCACTGTACTATACTCTTTAGTTTCCAATCACTTATAAACATACATTATTAATTACAGTTTCATAGCAAGAGTTGAATGATAAATACTACTGTAATTAGTGAAGCATTTGTGAATTCAAGTCAAAAACAAACAGAGAACAGGTTTTGCCAGCTAGAGGCTATTTCTCACTATGATTGATTATTTCATTAGCAGTTTGTGTTTACTGCAGATTAAGTCAGAAGCCCGCTCTCCCAGACTTCCAATTTCAGCTAAAGTTTTTTCACCTCATTGTGAGGGACCTGACTCCTCTTCTAATATGTAGAGCGTTACTGACGGCTTCTCTCGCATGACAGAGCGGTTACATTTATTCAATTGCACAGCACTTCAGTAAGAGTTGGCTGCATCAAGCAAAGTTCATTTGGTGGCCTCTTATTTATTAACTTTCGATGTCAGACACTTGAATATAAGATCCCTACAGCAAGGAGCACCTGGAATATATCAATATTACTATTTTCTTTCATAAAAATATGCTATTAATATACTATTAATATATAACCTATAAGACATATTAGAGTAAAAGAAAAAAAAGCTTTTTCTTCTTAAGTACTGAGCATCAATACGATCCTACACATACCTTTTCCTAAGGGGGCAGCCAGTCCATTAAGGAGCTGGGACAGGGATTTGTTGGGCGACCCGGGAGATTCACATACAGTTAAGGGTTCAGTGCTGAGGATATCAAACTTCCCAGCCTGGAGCCGGAACTTCTCCAGCTCTTTAGACAGGAGGTTGAACTGCTCACTCTGAGTCCGACATTTTTCCTCCAGCTCACGGACTTTGGCCTGACGATGGTGCGGGAGGAAATTCATTGAGAGAGGAGTGGGAGTGAGAGAGAGAGAGAGAGAGAGAGAGAGAGAGAGAGAGAGAGAGAGAGAGAGAGAGAGAGAGAGAGAGCGATAGACAGAAAGAAAAGAAGAGACAGGCAGGCAGGCAGAGGGGGAACAGGAGAGACAGGGTGGGAAGAAGAGACAAGCAAAAGAAAAAGAAAAATAAGGACACCACAGAATGCAGGACTGAACATTTTGCACACAGTGCTACTGGACACACATATGTACAGTAGGTACCTATATGAATTTATACCTCTACTGTCTACACACAAATAGAACATGGAACTAAATTTTACAGTAGGACTCATAACATTTGGATCAGTCATTACAGAGAAAAACCTCTTGAAATGACTTGAAACTACCACTGACAGTACAGTATACAAATCACATGCACAACTACAGTACAGTTAATGTTAATAATACTGAAATTAAAAAAAAGCCTCTTGCTTCAAGGCAGTACGCATAACCCACACTGCACAGTCTTAGAGGATAAGTGACAATATTCTGTATTTTTACTTATTGTCAAGTTATACCATGAAAAGACCAAAATCAGTAATACGAACAAGTGGTGTAGCCAATGAGCCACACTGTTTGCACTGGTTACAATGTTCCTACATTATGATGAACATGGGCGCTGTAGTCTATTTCAAGTCAATCCCAAATACCGTACACTGTCCAACTGCTGTAAATATTCACTTGAGCACCATATGTGTATTAATCCACAGCTGAAAGCTGTGGATTAATAGCAAATGCACTCCTAGCAAATGCACTCCTTACATCTGAGTTAAAAACTACAGTGGCTGTTTGAGGGAATTGCTTTGCCTTTTTTTTTCTTTTTTTTACAAATGAAAATATATATTTGACGATACAGAATATCTGATTTACATCTGTACTGGGAATCAAGGGTCTTCAGGCTGAGAGCCACATACAAGGGAAGGGTAGTGAAGTTGGTCAATATTGTTGGTAATGGTCTTTTTCATGAGATTTATTAACAATAACAAAAATATAAAATAACATCAGCCATACTTTAAGAGCAGAGAACTTCATTGCACAAGCTAACACTGACAGATTGAACATATTTGTTTGGGCAGGAATAATGGAAATTCCAGGTGCTACAGCATGATTTCTCAAGTTGACTGATGCAATGCGTCAGCAATCACTTCTCAGTCCGAAACCGACAACAATCTGAACCAGAGATGCTCCGGAGGACACTGAAGCTACCATGGAATTTTGTTTTTACACCTGCTGCAACAGTACTTTGTCCTGTTCTGTTAAAACACTGTCCATTTCATGCAGACTGGTTGTTGCTGGATATGACATGCTGTTAGCAAACAGACGACAAAGGAATTCCCGCATTTGTGAAACAGAATTAGTAAATTAAGAGGTATTAGTTAGAATAGCATCATACAGTTCTCAGCTGTATGGCAAGTAGACCGTTTTTAAAACATGCTGGATAACACACATGCAAAGCTACAGCAGAAAAGGATCACATTCAATACACTATTTGGCATACTATGTGATCCTTTGATATCAATACAGTCTTATACACTCAAACAGCTAATAACTACTATATGCATCATTATATACATACATGACTAATATTTCATTCTAAAATGCCTGCAATGCACAAGGACGTTTTATTGCAGTTTATTTTGCTAATTAAATATATTTTCTACATTTCTTTATTGTAGTCATATTTTTGTAAACACACACTTTAAAAACATGTCTGGTCCTATAAATTTAAATTTACTTGACTCAGTGAGTTGATGGGCTTTGATTATGTGGAAATGAGATCAGTCAGTGAGGCCCCAGGTATTTATCTTTAATGGAAGTCGATCAATATTCTGAAAGTTTCTGAATCTTTTCATCAATTGTTAAGTGAATGCAGTTGAATTTTTCTTTATGATCATGTCAGAAAGACCTCCAGTTTATGCTGTCAGTCATCAAAAAGCCCTCCACTTGTGAGTTTGCCTTGATTGGAAATGTGAAACATTGGTGGTAAAGCCCAAGAAGCAGCTCTGAATTGTTCAGAAAACCAAGCAATGACCACACATTAAATCAGTTCATAACTGGTGTATGCTTCATGTTACCTTTTACTCTCTGACTACCACTATTTATTAGGTTTTAAATTAATTCAAAACTGACATCATGATGAACAGTTCTTTTGATACGTGAGGTTAGATCACCAGACATCCTGGGCCAAAGTAAACATGTGGGGACTGTATACCATAGTGACTTTACTGGGAAAGTTGTAGAGGAAATATCAAGTAAATAAATAAAAGCAGTTCTGAAATACCTGCATGCTGTCCAAGTGGTTCTGTATAAGCATAAACACACACCCGTACAGTGAACAGAGATGTAGGAAAGAAATAAAGCACAATTACACATGTGATCACTCATACACATCTTGAAAGCACAAGACTCTTGAAATTATGGGCTGCTTTGACACTCACGCATACATATCCCCCTATTATAAGGCTAATAGAAAAATAAATAATTAAATAAAAGGTAGATAATGACAGTCTGTGTTTGATTTATTCACTTTTCTGAAAAAGGGCTGAATGTGTATTTCACACGTCATTTTAAAAATATTGTGAAAATGTAAAACATATACTCAGCCCGGATTCATAATCTAAAAAATGAGAACTAACAAACAGGAGCACAAAGATTCAGTTAGCGAGGTCCAGAAGAGCAGGAAATGGCTCTAGGTATACACAGGTCTGCCCCAGGGCTGTCTAGTCCCCTACCCTCCAGCAGCAACCACATAAACACACACAGCCCCCCCCCCCCCCCCCCCCCGGAGTCCAGACGCTCACCTCTAACAGATGGACAGCGCCTTCATGTTCCTTTTTAGCCTCAACCTGAGCCTAGGAAACACAGGGTGCAGTGTTTCAGTTCACTTTCATTTATATTGCAGTTTAGTTTCAGTTTAAAACACCAATGAAAGGCCTTGAAAAACAAAATGGAAAAGCTTTTCATTCATTGGTGCTGAGGGTGAAAATGGGTGAAAGGAAAGTCACTCATCTCTGTCCACATAATATGAAGCAGCACTGAAGGATGAAACTTACTGGCAGTTAATTTATCCTTTCCTCATAGTTAACATTCACTCACAGTGCCTTGACTTTAGCAGATATTCATTTCTTTTCATATAAACTGAACAACTAGCTAAACATATTGTGGCTTTTCTTACACCATTTTCAATTTTTCAATTTTATTTATTCTTTTTAAGTTTCTTTAAATGTCAAAACAGTCAATTAATGCATCATGAAACAATTATGTGCATGCAAGAAAGTTAATATAATAAAGGAAGCATGTATATGTCACTTTCTACACTTACCTGTGAATACCAAATGCGTGAGAACATTTGAACTAAGGGTCTCAAACTACAGACCCGGGGATCAAATACAGCCATGGTTCCCGCAAAGATAGAAATCATGTCATTTTCAACTTACTGACATTTTAAAGACATAGTTTACATTGTGGGAAATATGTTTATTCACTTTCTGGTCACGAGTTGAAGAGAGCTATTCCTTTAACATTTGGTGAATGTATACAGAGTTCAGAGTTTTTTGAGTTGAGAATTCAAGTGTCCCCCCAAGAAAGAACAACTGTCTTCTGGCCCCCAGTAATTTGAGTTTAAGACCCCTGATTTATGTAAACTGTCCTGACATTGTGATCCCAGGTACTTCATACTCTAAATCATCCAAAATCAGATTTATATTTGTAGCTCCAGTGAACTCAGTTGGCAGTTTAGGTACACTTCGCTAAAACTAATGCAGTCTATTAGAACGGTCCTGCAATAACTCCTCATGAAGGTTATAATGTCACACAGAGATCCACCTCTGTTATTCAGCCTACTCTCACTGAGGTACTGGGGTAGACAAAATAATAGAAACACCTGTCCATTTTTACGCAGTACAATTCAACAGTACCACAAACTCAAACTGCAGCCGCTAAAATGACCATCAACTTAAATCAACACCTCTCTGAAACAAACTGAACAATTATTTCTCTTTATATAATGATTGCCTACTGTAGATTGTCATTTAAAAAAATGAACATGTTGTCAAGGTGTATGTTTCAGTGGTTATATCTAAGAAAAGTGCAAACAAAAATCATTTCCAACAAATTTTAAATTGTGTTCCATCAATAATAAATTCATTAGTGCATTCAAGAGGAATACGGTTTGGGTATTATAGAAGCATTACACTGTACAGAAACATAGCATAATACATCCCATTTTTCTTATGGGAACTAGAAACATCTGTTGAGGAAAACAAGTGTTCCACATGAATATGGGAGCATCTGTGGACTTTACAATTTCATAAATCTACTTTGCAGGCAATTAATTTAGGAGAATGCAGAGTGCAGCCAGTGTCTGAAGGAAGATAAGGCAGTAATGAGCTTCTGTTAATGAGAAGCTGAGAACTCTGCCTGTGAAAGGCTGACTGTGAAGTTAGAGCAACACTGCAGCACCAGCGACACTGGGGTACACACACAGTTTCTAGAGAAGGCATTGGTGACAATTCTTATCACGTTCACACTATCAGCAATCTCAGCCTTTGCTCGGCTTGCTTTGACATTACAGTCAGCTCCAGTGCACAGAGGAGGAAGACCAACCATCAAATGGCCTGGGCCAGCATTTTTGTTTAAGCAAGCCTCTAAAAAGTGTCATATCTACTCTGGGTTCTGAATGTTTGATTTGCTCGTTGGTAACAAACAAGAGTGCTCCTGAAATGTTGAGCACTCAGGGTTTGGAGAGTGACAGACAGCTGAACGATGGGGTTAAGAGGATGCATTGGGAGAGTGATGAAAATGTTGAGAGGAGTGAGTGTTATAGCCCGTACAGAGCACTATTCTTTGCTCCGCTCTCTATAGTATAGTCTTTGAGTTGACTTTCACCTTTGTTGCACTGCATGTATCGCACCAGTGCTCAACAAAAAGCTCTTTGACCCATGACACAGGCACAGGCACCGGCTGGGCAAACAAGAAAGCCCCACCCTCTGGTGCTGTGAGTGTTATGTACCATGAGTTCCCTTACCTTCTGAAGAAGGTCAATCTCCTGCTGCTTTGCATTGAGTACAGCCAAGGCCTGCTCATGCTCCAACTCTAGCTGCTGCCTCCGCTCCGCAGCCTCACGCATATGCTGTCCGCAGGGGGTGCAAGGGTGGAGAGCCGGGGGGGAGGATTGTGGGGGGGAGCATAGAGAGGGCTGCTGTTAGTGGAACTAAAATCCAACGGCACTGAGCCAACACAAAATGCATCTCCAGTCTTCTCCTCCACACTCAGAGACAACACAGGTGTTACATGTGCACACACATCACACATACAGAGGCTGGTTAACAGTGTACTGAGCTTTAAACCCTTAACACCAAGAAAGACATAAACTCTGCCACAGCAAATGCCGTGTGAGAACAGTTTATGTCAAATGATCCGCGGGAGAGATCAGATCAAATTTGCACAAAAGGTGCTTATGGATGAGGACTAGAGATGCTTTGCTGTGTGAACAAAAAAACTAACATCAATCCACAGTCAGGTTTGCTGCCCCCTTTAGGTAACACAATACCTGTTAGAAGTCTGGTTACTGGGACTGTTTGAAAAGCTGTCCTCAGCGACGTTGTCTTTGCATGATCAATACAGGGTTTTACGTTACATGAAAAGGGTGAGCAAACTCCATAGCGTGCTCACTTGTCTGTGGTCATCCATAACAACAAAAGAAGCCATACAATACAAGGGACTGAATGCTAGGCTCTTCATAATACAATATGCCCGTGTCATCCAGTCACATCACTGCTCCCACTATATGTGAATATTTGCAACACTGTCAGGTGAAAGAAGCAAATGACATTTTCATGCCAGTAAAAATTAAGGTCTAAGATAGGTAATGTCATCAAACTTGTAGGTGACATTATCATCATGAAGGGTGACCCAGTCTCTCTATCTCTTCTTCCTCCCCTTCCCCGTCGTCACAAGCCAAACTCTTAGTCCTGCCTCATGCAAAAATTACATTCCACAGTGCTGTGGTCATATAGCCAGGTGACCATACGTATGTCTGGTAAGCAGCCCACGGATAAAGGGAGAGATAAGCACAGCCACTGAGGTGGACAGAAAGCATTCAGAATGGGACTGAATAGGACTGCTCCCTAACAGATGGACATAGCAGTGATACCTTATAAATCTAGCTGGGGGAGAGGGGACAGGGGGAAGGCAGGGAGGGAAAGGTTAAGGAGGGTAGGAGAACATCAAAGGGTGGAATAGGAAAGGAAAGTGGGGCAGACTGCTCCAAGCTTCTACTCTTTCACAGCCGCTGGTCAGAACTCCCAACACGACACTGGAAGGCAACAGACATGTCAGGGACATTAGACAGTATAGTGGAAGAAAACCAGATGGAGGCAGTGTAGCACAGGTAGGAGAAGGGGCACTGGCAAAGGGTTAGGCTCCGTAAAAACACCAGAATTAGGATCCCAGGATAGACGGACTACTAGAACTAGAAAATGCACCCAGGATTGACAGATAGCGTCTGCCCTTAGAGCCAGCATCCTCACCTTGAGCACCTGCTCTAGGTTCTCCAGTTTGCCTTGGAGCTGGTTCCTCTCCCACAGGGCTAAATCTCTCTCCTGCGTCACAGCACCAAGGGCCTCTTTGAGCTGGGCATACTCAGACTTCACCTGTGCAGACAGGACAAGCAAGGAGCAAAGTGACTGAGTTTGAGAGTGTAGCTGTACTACAGTTTATTTTCTTTGGGTCAAACCAGGCTTTTAAAGTTTTAATCTGTTACATTTTCATATTTGGTTTTCACACTACCACAAACTGATTTTTTTTTTTTTTTTTTTTTTAAAAAGGCATTTAGGAATCCTAGCAGGTTCATGTCTTTCTTTGCAGATATGAGAGAGGTCATTGTCTAGCTCATCTATGAAAGAGGCTGCCCTTTCACATTTCCTGGCCTGACCATTTTGTCCTGCTACGCAAAGGTTTAATGAGGCAAAACTCTCCAAAGCCACCACCCTCTTTGTTCAGTGTGGCTGCGGTCAGATATAGTGTTCACTCACTTGACACAGATGAGAATGCAGACATAGAGAATGGATAAATGGATGGATATAATGCACATTTACTGCTGCATTTTTTGCGTTGGAACTACTTTAGTGCAGGTGCCCAGACTGGGTTTTTGTTGCACAGAGAAAGAAGGTCTCTTGTGCAGTTTTCTTGTAAATAAAGTTTTGTTTACATTGGATGTTCTTCATCAAAGCACACTGTGTGTATCCTTAAGACCTAACAACATTCTGAATGTATTTCCTATAAAACATTTACAAGGCAGATTTTTTTGTATTGCATTGTAACATGCAGCTTGCTTCTTCCCTGCATTTCGTTGGTGCCTTGCTACTTATGCTGGTGCATCGCTGCCACAGGATGATCAGTGTAATATTGTGAACCCATCAGCAGGCATGTGTGTCAAAGTGTATGTGCAAATGCATGAGATACAAACAAAATGGCCACTCACTCATTACAATATTGCTACTAGTGGTCAAAAACTCCACAGGATACCTTTAAGAGTGGCTCAAAGTCTGTGCCATCACCGTTATCTAATCAGACCATGTTGCCAAGAATAAGGAACTATTTCAAGAGCTTTAAATTGAATGCATAAATGCAGACGAAGTCAATGTAGCAAAATGACACATTCACTGAATAGCACTGGAAAAAATTTCTTTAGATTCAAGCGAAGGAACTGAAGGTGAAGGAGAGAGTGTCAGACAAGCATCTCACAAAAACAACTACTTGTTAGGTTGTTGGTCATATCTCCATCCCTCTTGAAAATGGTGTTATTTTTAAATCAAATACAGCCAGATTAACTTAACACTTGCAGCAGTGGCCCAACAGTTTTCCACTTTTCCTTTTTTCTAGGGTGGAGAAAATGTCAGGAACACCATTCAATATGATCCAATCCAATAACACCACACAGTCTCCCAGTTGACGACAGCGTAGAATCAGTGCCTCTCTGATACAATATCAACAACAAATGAACATAATATAGTTCATAAAGGTAGAGCTGTGTATTTGGATTGATTTCAATTGTACAGCTGTTCCTATTTTTCTGGTATTCAGTGTTGATTTTAAGCACCAGTATAAAAGTATAAAAAAAGATTTGCTTTAATGCCACTCAAAGCATTCCAAGTACTTAAAACAGGCAGAAGTTGTTACAGGCTAGAAGTGGGAGCTGGCTGGTTTGGGTGATAAAAGCATTTAAATGTTATTATAATGCAAGAGTAACACAATTCACTGACTGCAATGGCTGTAGACCAAAACATTAATACATTATTCATGATTCATTGCTAACCAAGCACTAAGCATTCAATGGAATGAAGCAATGGCACATTTTGTTAATACTGTACATCAATTCAACACCAATGAGGTCTATACTGCCATTATGAACAATATCTCAAAATTGTGACTATTTCTATTTCTACATATTCTTCATAATCTGTCTTCCACAGACCAGCTGTATTGTTTCTTAAGAGGCAGCATTATTCAATCAGCTTTTTAAAAGCCCCTAATCAGCAGTGACATGACTGGTTCTTGCAGCTGTAATGTGGTAAAGCCCCTTCCTCAGAGCAGCCATGAATGACTAATGATTCCTCCAGGAGGGCGTTTCGACAAACACCAGCAAAGCAAAACACAAACAGAAACTAGTGATTCTGCCTCTGAACGGCCCGCCTCCATACAGTAAAAACTACCCGCATGGATAGGAGCGACTGTCAGACCTAATGTAGACAGATCAAACAAAACTATATTTGATTCAGCAGAAGCAGGTCAATAGTCTATTATGGGCGTAGGGAGGTGGCGTTTGTAGCCCCTCCTAGTTCATTCAGATACGATAGGGATCAGAACACGGGGGTGTAAGCGAGGGCTAATATCCGCACTGCCCTGCAGAGTGCTGCTCTCATATCCGTCAGTGTGATAACAGTTCAGCATAGCTGCTCCAAGAGACACCCCAGTCCTGATAAGACATCAATAACCAGCATTCTGCCCTTCTTCAACCCCAACAGCAACCACCTGCCAATCAGCTCCTTCAGGAAATTGCCTTTCTGTCCATTGAGAGAGGCCTTGTGCTCTTTGTTTGTTGATCTACTTTGACTTTATGTTATCAGCTGCAAAGGCCTTTGAGGAATTGGGAAGGTGAGGATGTTTTAATTGACTTGGAAGCTCATTGCTTGCATTGATATGCTGGAAAGTGGAAAACAGCTCAATTTACCCAGAATCCTCGGGCTAGTTAGTTATAGTTATAGTATGGCCCAGAAAGTCATCTGATAGAGTGTTAACGTAAGACCAGGGAGGTCGTGGTCTATGATGAAACAACACAGAGTCTACAGCCATGTTAGCAGCTCTGTGAGGCTGCACATAGCCACAGCGATGCTTTGTGCAAAATGTAAAATATAAGATTATTACCATGCTTAAAATGACAATGCTAACATTTACCAGGTATAATGCGCACTTAGTTTAGCGGTTAGCATTACTAACATTTGCTCATCAGCACCAAACAAAATGTATAACTGAGGCTAATGAGAATCTCACTAGTTTCGTCCAGTCAGAAACCAAAGTCCTGACAAACAGAAATTTTGACCTGATGGTGGCGCTAACTGAAAAGTTAAGGAGTCACTGAAGTTACAACAATTCACCCTGTGGGGAATATGAGAGACTTTACCACATTTCCTGGCAATCCATCCAATAGTTGCCGAGACATGTCACTTAAAACCTTTGGTGGCACTTGAGGAAAAGTCATAGGATCACCAAAGTTCATTCTCAGGGCGCAGTGAATGTCTGTACCAAATTTCACAGCTTCCAATAAATTTCAAGATATTTCACTGTACACTTGGTGTACAGGAAAAGTCGGGGGATCACCATAGTCACTGGGATTCATCCTCTGTGTATGTACAGAATTTCACTGCAATCTATCCGACAACAGCAGACCAATAGACCAGCATTGTAATATAGACAGCCACGCCACTAGAATGGTTAAAAATTGTGTCTTAGATGTACTGATAGGACAGACAGTATAGTCCAAAAGTCTAAATCATTACAGGTGTGAATGGCGTGTGCTGAGGTGTATACAGTACACGGTCAAAGAGTCAAAGCTATGTGCTTTTTGTCTCTTACCTTCTCATACTCAGATGCCTTGTGGCTATTTTTGAACAACTGGAGGTTCAAGTGCTTGTTCTCCTGGAGAAAATCTTGAAGCTCATTCTCCTAGGCAAAAGATGCAAAAAGAACAGAATTTAGAACCCAGTAAGTCACCATGATTTGACAAGAGCACAGCACTCAAACGCAACGTTTTGTTAGTGATAGCCCCTGCATTATTCATCTGAGGAGACTGCTCGAGGTTCTCTAGTATGTTCTAGAAAGCACTGGCCAAAAGAAGCTGCCATTTTAGCCACTAAAACAGAACAATAATAATAATGTTAGCTTTTATATCAGTGTCTTTAACATACCAGAATAGATGTAATAAAAAAACAAGGACATTTATATTCTTTGTCTCTTTATAGCAGTGGATGTTAACCAAACATGCATTCTGATACCCTCTAAACCACACACACACACACACACACACACACACACACACACACACACACACACTTCATGAAAAGTCTCCTTTCTCCACTCTTTCCTACCAAGTACGTACAGATGGGAGTAAAAAAAAAAAAAAAATCACTTCATTGCAGAGGAGGAAAACTTAATTACATTCAATCAACAGTTGTGAGGCGTGCCGTGGATGCAATTTGCAGTATCAACTGGAGAGTTCTCTACATGCAGCCATGGCAGCATGTAGGCCAAGTGTTGTCAGGAACCAAGAAACCTACTGGCTCATGCATGATACATTTACAGTAAATACAGTTCTTCTTAATGGCTAGTGATGGTGTGCTTCCTCCTGCTACCTTATGTTTTACTTATGAAGGATGTTTCCGGGGGCAAATGGAGACAGGAGTTAACATGAAAAAGTAACATGCACGCAAGGGTACACATGTTAACAGACTGGGAAATGTTTAGCAATTTTCTTTGCTGCAGAGATGCTCACAAAGCACTATGAAATAAGCGTGGGTTCTCTGGAAAATGCACACCAAAAAAAAAAAAAAAAAAAGGGAAAAAAGGTGCCGGTCGCAGCAATAGGCCTTTTTCACAGTCGACATTTTGACATGTCACGGTAGGAAAATCACAGGTGTAAATAATAAAATTAATAATGGCTGAATTCACTTAGCTGTTTCAGTTTAGGGGTTTGTGCATTCTGCCTCACTGTTACACTGTCATGGCTTACCAGGACACATGAATAGAACAGAGCCATCATAACTGTTGATGGTAACACCTGTGCTTTTTCTGCTATGACAAACCTAAATGTGCAATGTGCACTAATGCATATACTGTACTGACGGAACAGTTACATGTATTATATGATCTGCTGACCTGTACTCAAATTATTTGTATAAATGAGGAAATGAATTATCTTGGAAGACTGTGATTGTGAAATGCACAAAACATGTTTCAGGTATCTTTATCTTGATATAATGCAGACAATATTACCCTACTGCAGATGTGCATGAGTAGTAGTTGCAACTAGTTGGCAAGTGAAATACTATTGAGTTAAACTAATTATTAATAGTTTAACTGTTCCACCTTAGATATCATGTAGCCGCCCGCCACTAGGTGTGACTGATCTGTCCTAATTTGCACCTTGTCGGTTTACAGCAAGGTGGAAATTGGGACAGATCAGTCCCACCTAGTAGCGGGATGACATCTTGTAAAACCAGGGAGGTTTAGCAGGATAATGATCTAGAAAAGGAATGGCATGTGAACATTGACCTGCAAAGTAAGAAGGCTACTAGCACTGCTACCGTTAGCCACACTTGGCAATAATTGCCTGAAATCACTCACTCATACTTCCTACTCACTATCTAGCGAGTTCTATGTAGAGGACTATGTAGTGAGCTCATTGGCAAAGTGAAAAAAACTTGGGGTCATTAATTCTGCACCGCTTTTCTTTCTTTCAGTGCGAGCGCAATGCATGATGGTACTGTATATATTGCTTGGAAACAGACTCGTCGACTAGTCTAAACCTAAATTTCTCCTTAATCGAAAGGGAAATTAGTCATCAGGAACATCCCTAATTCATACTATCTGAAATACTGCTGCTTCTTCTACTACTAGTAGTACTACTACTACTACTGTACTTTACCCCTACCCTACTGCTACTACTCACTACATCTAATAATAATGATGATAATAAATTCTGACATGGACATGAAGCGTATTAACAAAGTGCACATATGCAGACCATAGAGGAGAAATACTGTGAAGGACAAACAGCAATAAGTAAACAACAGCCTGAAGACAGTACCAAAGTCACATCTGAGATCTGCTGTTTTTCCATTAATTTCATTTCCCTCACATCCAAAAAAATATTGGCATTTCAACCTGCATCAATTGTGTCCAGTCAATTTTAATGCTTCCCGTGCAAGCACTAGATTGCATTGGCATTCCTATTCATATCCATTGATCCTTCAATTCAGTGCTAATGTGGGCTGGCTAAGCCTCCAGGTGTCCATTCTGAAGGACAAACAGCTACTGAAAAAAACACAGAGAGCTCACATTTTACAGCATGCATGCACACTGATGAGAACGACATAAAAATACCTTTGAAGTTTAAAGCTTGTTGTTCATTTAAGCATTTTAACATGACTGCTCTCCTCATTTAAAATCCTTTTTGGAATTTGGATGTGACAGCACACACATAGTGGTGCAAACCAAATTGTCTTGAACACAGAGAATCAGCTGTTTCTTTGTCCTGTATTGTTGGCGTGTTAACGCTTTAAACAGATCAGTATACGTCATAATCCCTTGGCAAGACACGTTTTTATGGAGAGCCTGAGAGCCCAGTGATGGAGAGAACTCCAGGCAGAATGCATTGTGGTCTGTATTGAGCTGCCTCCAACATTATTCAGCTGGAAACATGAGATTTTCTGCTGCTATTTGAGATTTGCTTTGAGGACTAACACCCATGTACATGTAAAATGTACACAAGATAAATTCATTGATTAATGATCTGTAACGATTTAGAGACTAGATAATAGTAAATGACCAATTAAAGCCTCCATGACAGAAACAGTAGGTTTAACTGATGTAAACAGCTTAATTGATCATCACTGACATTATTCACTGTGATATACTATTTTCAATTTCTAATATTACAAAAATACTATCTAGTGAGCAAAAAGATTAAAAAAATCTAAAACACATGATTGTCTTGTGATAAACAGGGAAGTTTTCTATTCATTCTTGACAACCAGGACAGTTCCATGAATAATAAACAATGGGACAATATAATTAGGCTTGGTGCAGAGTACCTGGGTTATTCATGTGTTTGAAAGCAGTGCAGCCGTGTGTTTTGTCCAGACACGGGCTGACTCAGCCTGGTGTGCCACAGCTACGTGTTCAATTTCGACAAGCCTGACAGATGAATCAACTCCGCCATTTAACACATGAGCAAATATTTCACCCACTTACTCCCTGTTCTGTAGAGTCAGTTAGTGTAAGCATCATTTGCTCTTGTTCAGCACAGCCAGCCCATCACAACAGTACAAATGTTCAGCTGAACCTTTTCAGTTTGGTTCTTATTTCTTTACCGTGACCATCAGCAGTAAAGACATACACATATATTTCCTATTGACCACTGGTTTCCCCTAACATTGATGACCTTTAAATATTGATATTATTAAGAGATGACAGTAAAGCGTCAACTCAATTCTGAGATGCCTATAATGGCTAAACCTGTGCAGCTTAATTGTACTGATTAAAAAGCGGCGCTTTACAGTGTGTGGCCCTGCACACTGCTTTATCAGCAAATACATGAATTCCTCTTAAGTTTTGCACACCGTGGTGTACATGAATGAACAAAAAGTAGAAAACCATATTGAAAATCATTTATAGGACTAATGTGTATCTGAATTTACTGCACTTTGTAAAATGCAAAAAATAAATAGATAGTTTTTAAAAAACAAAGAGAAATAAGAGTCTATGTTGAAATTTATTTCTGACAGTTTTTGCTTTTGCACATACAAAGCATGCTGTGTGGCGAAGCAATGAGAGATGCCAATCACGCCTTAGACAGAAGGTGTTTGTGTTTGCAAACGGCTCATGATGAAAGCTAAGCTGACCACAAAGACACACTGGCTACTGAGCTACACTTGAGAGCAGAACTCCACAGTCCAGTCCTTGGACTTGTTGAGTCTGCCTCCTGTCTTCCCCAGTATTGATGTTCAATTAGCACTGTTACATATTTGAGCGATGCTGGCACAGCTAATGCTTGTCGCCATAGTAACAGGTCTTAAATGCTAGTGGAGGCATACTCTGCCGATGGTCTGTAGTTATACACCCGATACTCAGGAAGGTGGAGGTGCCAGATGGCTATGCCAGTGTTTACTGTCACTCACACACTAAGTCAGTCTATGTGTTTATATACACGACAGCTGAACTCACTAGTAGGGAACATGGCATTAATACCAGCTGAAATTTCAAGACTTGGTAAGAAAAAATCAGTGTATATTCCAGCATATGCTGTCAGTGTCAGGTAAACAGATTGTTATAAGTCCACCAGCAGAGCAGCTACACTGAGTTGTTAACAATTACACCTAATTCTGTAAGTTTACTTTAACCTGAGAAGGAGAGCACTGAGGAGGAGAAAAAGAGAGGAGAGAGAGAGAGAGAGAGAGGTAAGCCAGTATGGACCAAACAGGGAGTGACATTACTGTCAACTCGCCATCCCCTCACAATAGTATTCATTGGTCTTGTCTGTGTTTGCGTCTCTGTTCTCAGAGCTCAGTGCAGGAGGAGATAAGAGCTGTGCTGCAGTCTGTGGAGACCAGCCTGCCATTTCTGCTCACCATTTGGGGACAGTTTGTCCTTTGGGTAGCTTCCCTTGGACTCAGCAGGCTGACAATGGGCGAGGAGGGAAGTGCTGCTGTGGGCAGGGAACGTGAGAGGAGGGCAGCAAAGAAAACAGTCCTAATGGAGTGTAAATTTGGGGCAGCTCATCTAAAGAGGATGGCTTAGGGGCATAAGGGAATGAATTCAAATGGTCTATGACCAAACAGTGCCATTTAAATTACTGCTCAATCCTTACAGCTCCTGCCTTTCATAGGAAAAAAATCTACCTCCAGGCCATCTGTACCATTATGTGCCTACTTCTGCTTCTACAGGTTACAAACATGTGTCATTTTTATGTAATGCTGAACTTCAACTTTCATAAAACAGCTTTTATGTCAGTCTTACAACACCCTGTATTGTTTTTCCCACATCCAAAACCATATACCATAAGTTTATAAATGTCTACACTTAAACATTCAATAAAATTCTCATAAATTCAACTAAAATTAAACTCAACATTTTGCTGCAGAAGAGATGGAGACCTCATCTGAGTAGCTGCAGGAACATCACAGCAGTAACATGGCATTCTCTCTCAGAACAAAATTAAAGAGAAGCTGAACAGAGCTCTCCATCTCAGTATACTGTAATATAAAGTGATTAGTCATTCTACTTAGTGAGGCTCCTGTAACTATAATGGTAAAACCCCTCGGACCAGAATCATTTACTTAAGCTTTATTTATACTGTGATTTAAAACTATGATGCCTGCGGTGAGAGACTGATAGAGTCTGATGTTCAGTATGTTTGTAAAACAATAGTTTTATTGCCACTGCTGGTCAGTGGTTACCTGAGTGTACTCGACATTCAGCCCTGCTCCCCAGTACCAACTAACAATAAAGATTGATGAGAAATTTTAATCACCCAAACCAATAGACAACACTTGTTACTGATGGTCATAGGAAATTACTAGACATCTGGTCTCCAGCACTTCACTTTAGTCTACCTTGAACTCTGCCAGTGATGAAATAGAGGCATTTCAGCTTGTTGAAGCTAGTCCTACCTCAGCCATGCATCATTTACATCAGCTTTCAGTCTTCTTTTCTTTTTTGATGTATCGCTGTGGTGTATTACCATCTTTTATCACAGCCACTCCTGTGTTCGTGACAACATACAAGCAAACGGGAAACCCACTCATCAAAACACTGCTCAACAGCACCAGAGGGTACCTTTATCTGGCCACTGCTAGTTGGTGAGTCTACAGTTCTGATAATTAATAACTCTGCATCAACATGTGAAGTGATATAGCTAACCCCTGAGCCATCCCTGCCACCAACAGAATATATATATATATATATATATATATATAAACTAACCTTTGATTTGAATTCTGTTGTCATACCTTCAACATTCATGAGCAAAAAAGACTAACATGGGGCTGCCTGAGTCAAGGCCGCTCCAGCAGGCAGAATGACATTTCTGGGGCATTGTGAGAAAATGTCCTTCAAGAGCAACACAAACCACTTGTGTAACACATCTCTGACCTTTTAGTGTGGTGACCATTACCTGAAAAACACAGACAGCACCGTGCACTGCTGTATGTTGCACTGACCTCCATGAACTGATGTGTATACAAAATAAACTAATAAAGCCACAGCCTGAGGATACTACTTGCATTTTACAGATTTGTTTAGATGCATCATAGCACCACACCCTGTATTTCCCTCTATTTTTGCATGATGACACACAGAATATAATTACTGCAACAAAGTGTATTCTTCATTCTCAAATGTATTCCCAATACAAACAAAACCCAACCCACAGACACCGCAACTTGCAGTTAACTGCTCCAATTTTTCAATTTCAGTCATCAACGCCTGAGAACCAAGCTGTCATTACAGTAGACTGCCACTCATTTTCTCAGGGGACATTTGTGTGTGATGATAGCAGGCAAGGCTCTCAGGTACAAATCAATTTCAGCCTCCATCCTTTCACTCAGAGGCCGAGGTATATTTTTGGAGCACTTACCAAAGTCTGACATGTTTGATTCTTTTTCTTCACCTCCGCCTCAAGTGCTTCACACTCCTTCCTTCTGGTGCTGATCTCAGTCTCCTGGGGAGAGAAAAAAAAAAGTAGAGGACGGCTGCTATGGTTTGTAAGGAACAGAAGCTTCCTGAGAGAAGTCAGTGAGACTAGGCAGACAGAGAGAGAGCTGGAGCATTTCGTCATTCAGCAGTATTTAGGTATGTGAGTTCATGTGTGTGTGTTCATGTGTATATGTATGTGTGTGTGCAACAGAGAGGCAGAGGGAGATTTCCAGAGATTATCTAATAGATATTACAAAATGTTTTTGTTGTTGGAAAACAGACAGGAGGCTGGAATGATTGAAAGGTTCAAATGTTGAGGGTGTAGGGCAGGGCTTTTCAACTATGTTGTTCAGGGGACCACATTTCCTGAAAGCTAAGTTTCCCTGAGCTATTCTCATTATACACTTGACACAACATGGCACCACGTTTTCAAAACTGTTATTTTGCCATATTGCATTTGATTTTCTGTGCAACATAAGCTGCGATATCAACAAAAGTAAACACATAGTTTTCTACAACACATCATGTCAGTTGTCTGGCACATAATTTGATTAATTCTGACATCTCTTACAAAGCTACATCGCAGCATTTTTTAAGTGAGGCAAACAACAGAAGAGAACAAAGAGAATGCTAAAGTTCAAGATGAACTGAACTCGCCTAAGCATTTGATGCCACACAGCTATCTGGAAATCGTTAAGATATTATACTGTTCAGCAAACTTCAACAGCATTGTTTTGAACAAATCACTATTACAGACTAATTTTGTGATGATGGAAATGTAATACTCAATGATTTACACCAGGACTTTTGCTGTGACAGTATTTTTAATGTGCAGTAGTTTTACCAGCAGCCCTAACATCACCAACACCCCCCACCCCCTGCTCTGAGTGATCTGAACCTGAATTTCTGTCCATTTCAGATTGAATGTAAGAACACACCCAGAACTATCAGCTTGTTAATGGTTACTTTTCCTCATTAACCCATCATATAATTAACTCTGTGTGTGAGCTAGTCGGTCGAGACCTGTGCATTTCTCCGTCTGTATGTGACGGACTTTCACTGGATGTTTCCAGAGATCGCTCGTGTTTCTGCTCTAACATGCAAAAGACTGAACCACACTTTGAATGTTTAGTTCTCTCCGCAATTGTCACTACAAGCAGCTTCTCTGTGTCTGTGAGCTCCAGGTGCTCCAGCATGAGACAGAGCTGCCCCCACCCCTCACACACACAGGCTCCAAGAGAGCGAGAGAGCGAGAGAGAGAGATCTGACCTTATCAATACGGCTGTTTAATATAGTTAATTAGGCTATAGTTGAAATATGGGAACATTTTGACAACAGACACTGCTGTTACTGTCTGGGACTGGTGAAACTGTTCACCAAGAAGGCTGCTGCATTATTACAGCCTCGCTGTGGTTTAGAGGATTTATTGTAGCAAAAAATTATTTGCAATTAAACAATTGATCGGCAGTCGGAGTTGGCCCGAGGGCTGCCAGGTGAATAGCGTGTGGTCCTCTGGGAATAATGTGATGAAAAAGATCAAAGAAAAATCTGTTTAAAGGGCTTCACTCAGGTGGGACGCTCATAGTTGTAATTTAACAAGACTAAGATTTTACAGCCATTCTAGCAACTCTGAGGTTGTACTTAGGCGCACAGGTGAGTTAACTTAAATGCTAACATCAGCATGCTAACATGCGTAAAATGCTAACATGCTGATGTTTAGCAAGTATAATCTTTACCATGTTCACCATTTTAGTTAAGCAGAAGAGCATGCTAAATTTTGTTAATCAGGACTACACACAAAGGACAGCTAGGGGTGGAGAGAACCCAAAAGTGAGTTTAACCCAAAGAATTGGATAATTAAAATTTTGATGCCACCAGTGTGGCTATTAAAAATTAAGCTAAAAGCTAAAAGCCTTGACTTTCCTTGAATCACTTTTATTTCTCCATTCTTCATGTAAGGTTGTTAGGTCTCAATACTTTTTTCACAGCAAACATGTGCACTTGTGATAGCAGAAAAAAGCACAGGTGTTACTAATTACATTAACGACAGCCCTGTGTAAAGCCAACTGCACAACAGCAAAGCCTTAAACCTGACACTGCTAATTGAAAGGCAGACATTATTAAAGGTTCCCTGTGGAGTTTCTGACCTATAGTAGTGCTATGGAGCAGTTCTTTAACAAGTGGGTCCCCAAAGAAGAAGATTGAAAGGTAGTGATCATGAATGTAAATGGACTAGGCCTACTTTCAGTCCTGACACATTAACCATATCTCGTCAGTAACGTGAATTACCATTTTTTCCCACATTAGAAGAACTACTAATGTCTGCATCTGTAGGGTTGCCACCTTTTATGTGAAAATAGGTGGCAACTGGTTTGGTTTTACTTGACATTACTCCACAGAGTACCGAGAAAAAAGTACTAGAGTCATTTCATTTTCAAATACGGGACGATCCCATCTTATACGGGATGGGTGGCAACCCTATTCACCTGTTTGAAGAGCCGCAAAATCAGGCCACCGCCTCCTTCCGCAGGCAGAGGTCCAGCGGGTTCATATTCTTCTTCTTTGTCAGATGGCTCTGCCTGATGCAAGGATTACGAAACAGCGCCACTACATTGCTGTAGTGGCGTACAGCTGCAAACAAGTAATAGAATTTTGTCGGGAGGCAGAGGTGCCACGAAATTTGATGGAGGCAGCCTCCTCCCTATCCTCTATGCAGGAAAAACCTGGCTTTAGTTTCTTTACAAGACTACACTGCACTGTAACATGTCGAACAGCCTCCTCTTAAAAGGTATTTTCTGTCTCCCATGTTAATCAGATAAAAACTCAGTATGCTCAGACATGCACAGTATACTATTGTATTCCCTCTCATTAGTCATAATGTAAGGGTCCATCAGTACATAGCTGACACCTGATATTCTCTTAAGATTTCTTCAAAGTCTGTCATGTTTCCATCACATTGAGTCTATTGACCATGTTTTACAGCAGAGGTTTCCACTTGTCATAACAGCAAAAGCACAGGTGTAACTAATAACCTTAATAATGCGTCTGGCCCATTTAAGGATGCCGGCATGCACAACAGCAGAGCCCTGGCACTGATAATTCTGAATGGAATGCAGCCTTAATTAATGTTATTAATTACCTCTGCCAAGGAGATTATGTTTTCACTCGTGTCTTTTTGTTTGTCAGCAGAATTACACAAAATGTACCGAACTGATTTGCACCAAACTTGGTGGATGGCTGGGCCATATATATAGTTTTGAGATCTACGAGTCTGCACAGTTTGGTGCAGACCCAGATAATAATAAGGATCTGATGGAAGAAAATGTTGGATTATTCGGACTTGGCAGAGGTATGTTCTCCATTCTGGTTGGTTTGTTTGCTTATCTTTTTATTTGTCAGCAGGATTACACAAAAACAGCTGACCCCATTTGCACCAACCTTGGTGGAGGGATGAGGCATGGGTCAGGGAAGAAACCATGAAATACTGGTTCCGATCCAGTTAAAGAGGCAGATCCAGGATTTTCTTTTGTCACATTCCTTAACATTGAAAAATTTTTCAACATCTTAATCAGTTTCTCAAGAAATAATGTATGGATCTTATGACTTACTATGTTTTATGATAAATAAATCATTTATGTTATGACAGACATATGTATAATTGTTTGGCCTTGCCGGAGTTACGCGCTCTACTGCCATCCTAGTTACATCTGTGCTGTGCTGACATCAGTCAAAACATCTAATGAATATGGATGTATAAACTGAAGGGCTCAATTGTAAGGATTTAAATATGTTAGCATATATACTGTAGATTGCATCCTCTGTCCATTTGTAATAATATAAGGTTTCTCCAGTGCTTAGCTGACACCTATAATATTCCTTCCTGGGGGTTTTTGAATGTCTGTTATGTTTCCATCAAGCAGCCGTTTAACTGAGCTGACAGTTGAATGCTGCGTTAGCTGGAATTACAATGAAAAGAAGTTCAGCTTTCTTCACAATGTGCGATTAGAGCCAAAACATGACTAAAGTCTGCCACAGTTTCCACAGAGGACGAATTGTTTAGTCTATCAGTGCTGTTCAGACAACTCATCTGAGCTGGCTTCTCAGTAGGGGCAGACAGCTAGAAATGGGATACCCCCATCAAAGCAGCCTGTGTGTTCAGTCCTGCCCTGGAGATGCCACATCTCTTTGTGACTTCACTCTAATCAGGAGGTAACACATTCTGCCAAGCCTGGATGCATTCAATAGTGAAGGGTAGAAAATACACCTCTTCTCTATGGGCATTCATTTAATGCTTAGCCCACTATTGCACTGCTCTTAAAGTAAAAATAAATGAAAATGTTACATCACCAATCAGATCCTCTGTTTATCAGCAGACGGAGCTTTCTATCAGTGTATGAGGAACATCCTTGCTATGGATGGGAATGAAAGTGCAGCTGGATGTTCCAAGATTAGCGTATAGAATTAAACAGGATTTTATCAGTGTCAGTGTGAGCTAGCAATGTACACACACACACACACACACACACACACACACACTCTCTCTCTCTCTCTCTCTCTCTCTCTCTCTCTGGTAGCATGGCACCACGTGTCCCTCTGCAAAACTAAAATAAGCACCAGCAGAGTGACCAGAAGGCCACAGCAGACAATACATGTGAGAGCGCATGAATGTGCACTTCATCACAGCAATGCTCACAGCTTGGTTTGACTTTGAATATACATATACACACAAACACACACACATATATATATATATGAATTCATTTAAATGGAAGATATTTTACTTTGCTAGATCTGCGGGTTCACCTCTTGCCCTGCGAGTTCCAACAATAATCAGGATCTGTAACCTTGTGGCACTTCACCCCAGGCAAGTGACAGTTGGCATGATTAAGTCTTTGACCCCTTTTCTGTCATAGCTGGTCCACCAATGATCCTGCGTAACTGTATGTACAATGTGTGTATGTGCTCTAGTATTTCTATCCTTTCAAGGACTAAAAACCTCACATGGACAGAAAGACATGGGAAATAAATGTCCTCTGAAGTGAGGCGAGGTAAGATAAGGGTAAGGTTGCAGTTTGGATTTAGAATTAAAATTATGTTCAAGGATTATTTAAATGTTTTCTGTGTTTGGGATTTGTTTAAATTTAGGGTTAGAGTTATGTTTGAGAATAAAATGGATAATCATGAGGTCAGGCTTTGCAAACTTCTCACAAACCGCTAAATTTAGCACAACCATAAGCCACAAAATCAAGAGATGTTTGTTCTCAGAATCTCTACTGAATAGTTCAGGTAAACAGGATATATACTGTCACATCAATGTTTGAGAGATGATTCATTTAGTTACTCAGCAGGGAGCTATAATAGCCACTGCAGGTGTTACTGCAGTTTCTATGGGATTTCTAGCACCTAAAATCCTCCTTTCTTATTCACTATATTGTTAAAACTGGTTCATGCAAAGATGATTTAAATGTTTAAATGACAACAGTAAAAAAAGATTCGACATAAAAAAAAAAAAAAAGAAGTATACATATGCACAGCATACACTACCATGTTGACGCTGAACGAGTTCCTTTGAGTGAATCACACAGAGCCTCCGCAGACAGCTTGCCATCTCCCATGTGGGCTGGTATCTAATGTGTGCAGTTTTCAGAACCAGACGGCTATGACACTGCACTAACATGCACGATGAATCGTTCACTCACACGTTTGCAGAAACACACACACATGCAAATACCCAGCTCTCAGGCTTGTTCTCAGGCCCATTTGTTTGGAACACATTTGCCAATGTTCAATTAAAAATCCCTCTGATAAAAGATTCAAATGGCTGCCATTGTGAGTAATGAGCTCCTGTTTAAGTGAAGAGGCGTTTACTGCACAGCAGATGAAGACAGATGAGAAAGACCATCCCCTAAGGCTGGATCTAGCATTCGTGCCTCTGTGGCACAAATGCAAATGCATGCACAAGACAGGTACATCCACAGTGATCTATACTACCTCCATGACTCTTGTAGGTCTGTGCAGTCTGGAGAGTTCTCATGGTGAACTATCTTTGGGGGGGTTTCTGTCAAATGATAGTATATCTTTGAAAACCAATGGTCTACAAAAAGGTATGATTTGGCTTTAGGTTTTGCCAAGATCCAGAGTGAGGAACAGAAAAAGTTATGGATTATGTAGTGTTAATGCTGCCATTCTAGCATTTTCACCAGTGCTGAAATGATCAAATATTCAATTAGTCGATCAACAGCATTAAATCAGCCAATAAACCTGATAAACCATCATTCATCAAGAAAAGAAAAAAAACACCAAACATTTTCAGGTTCTAGCTTCTGCTTCCCATATTACAAATACATCAAGTAAATGCTGGTTTATCAATAATAAATAAAATCCAGTCTTGACAACTAATTATCATTTACAATACCAGAACTGAAGCAAGCTAAAGAGGTTAACAGAAGAAGACAAGAAGTGAAAACAGCCGAGCCTCAGCTGCGAGCCCTGAACGCAGGCATCTCAGTGTTCAGCACCATGGAGAGCTCCCCTGGGATCACACAGCAGCAGCATATTGTGAATATACAGTTTACATTAACTATGTTCGCTGCTGCTGACTTTCCTCCGTAAATTCAATGCACAGAAACATCTCGATGGAATGAGGTTCACAAGCTACAGTATTATTTCTGCAACGACTAATTAACACAGGAGGCTTTCCCCATCCTATTCTCAGTGTTCAGTCTTCTGATCTTTTGTAGTTGGGAAAGCTCTGTATAATCTCTGGCGAGCAGGGGTAACCTCATTACTCTCTCTCGCTGTCTTTTTCTCTCTCTCTGTCTGTCTTTCTCTCTCTTTCATCCCTTGTTGTGTTGAATATGCATGATGCCTAATGATGGGTAATAATCCTGCCAATGGCTGAGCAGGAAAAAAAAAAAACTGCAAACGTTTTTTACCATGGGGCGATTCTATGCAAACAGCAGATATCTGATGGAGATATCAAACATAGACAGACATGCACAGGAGTTAAACTTGCTCCGGGATGGGATTTAAAGCAGCCTCCCTTCTTCTTGCAAAACCTTTTAGGTTAACTTCACATCTAATTATGACACTGAATGCTAATCCTCTAAAAAATATGCAGGCACACAGTGTGATACAACTCAGCGGAGCTACATTATAATAAAACTCATGGCCACACAAGAGAAAAAGCACTTGACTTTTTCCTGGGAGTAGTTGCACTCAGAAACAAACAGTACATCACACCTAACTGTGGCACTTGCTGTAGCTGTACAGCTAATATGTTGCCTCTCAAAATGTCAGTGGTGCTCCCTGAGATATATATATATATATTTATTGTCCAGAGACACTTTTTTCTTGTTATTATGTGTTTGTTTCTTGCAGCTGAGCTGCAGCCAGAGGAAAGGCCATTAATGAGGCTGAAGGAAAGACCACTGATGCCGAGTGTTAGCAAGCCACTGTGCTGTCAGGGTCTTTAAGAGAGGATTCCCTTCTGTTACTCAACACCCAAGAACCGGTTTTCACATGTACACATAGTATAGCATACACGTAGTATAACATGTAGTATATGACTATATTGCACATACTGCTGGCCCAGACACACAGTAATCTAGTCCAGCACAGCAAGCCCTTGTGATTTCAAATCATTTGAAATGGCAGAGTAAGTTACATAACCCCTCCAGCTTAAGTCTGTGAGCGCAGGCACAGATGCTTGCACTCCACTAATACTGTATTCGTCTGCCGCCTGCAAGTGTATATCTGTGTGCATGAGTGTGTTTGTGAGCATGCGTGTGTATGCACAGTAGCATGCAGAGTGACTGCTGAATCACAGATTTACAGGAAAAACAAGTGTAACTCCCAGAGGTCAACAAGTACATCCTTGCACGCACGCACGCGCGCACACACACACACACACACACACACACACACACACACACACACACACACACACACACACACACACAAAAGAGGAGAGGACAAAAGAAATATCACAGAGCAGAGAAGAAAGGGTAAAGAGTGAGGTAAAAGAAACGAGTGATATTGAATTAACGTATGATCACGACAGAGATATGTAAAGGCAGCGAGGCCTAGATATGAATACAAATGACAAAGAAGGGAGAATGGGCAAAATGAAAAAATGGGATGGAGGCAGGATTTACCGTCTAAGCTCCTCAGCTCTGCAGCATTTTGTCCCGGGTATAAGACCTCAGCGAGTCGTCCTCTATCAGGCATATTAAACATCATGCAGCAGTGGCAGAAGGAGTAACCTAGTCTGGATTCCACTTGCTCTCCCTCTTTCTCTCTCTCTTTTTTTCCCTTCACACTCTCTCTATCTCCCCACCAAGAACCACGAGCCTCAGCGTGCTGCAGAATCAGAAATGAAGCTGCCACTATCACCGGGGTCTGACCTCTCTGAGCCACCCATCGCTACACTACCTGCCTGCTGATGTCTCATGAGTGTAACACACTACTACTGAAGAGCAAAAAGGGAGGAGAGGGAGAGGAGAAGGAGCAATACTGTCGGCAAGGCAGATGAGAAGAGAATGAATGATAATGAATGAAAAAAAAGGAAAACAACAGATGGAAAAACAGAATGAACTAGAAGTAGAGCGCATACCTCCACCAAGGCCAAAAATCCTACACGACTGTCAGATCCAGAATATTATCTGGATTTCCACCAAATTGTACAAAGTCATAGATCTCCACACCTTAAGTGTGTTTGATTTTTAACATCATTCTTTCCTGAGAAATGAAATAAAGTGTTGAAACATGCCCAGATTATTGGATCTGTCCTTTTAAACCAGGTCAGAATCAAAATATTATTCTTCCCTACACTATGTTTGGTGCAAATTGGTTCAGTACTTCCTGCTGACAAACAAACGAATGAACCAACAAACAAACAGACTCGAGTGAACACACAACCTCCCTGGTGGAGGTAATAACTATTCTTCTACTATCACAGGCCTCTATGATAAAAGCAGTGATGAAAGCAAAGTGACAGGAGCAGAGCAAAAAGGATGAACTAAGATCTATAATAGAAATGTAAGGTTGTTGGAATAGGAGGCTAATTTGAGAGAGCAGGCTCAGTGTGTATGAGAGACTCCAGAGAGAGGACTGTAAATCTGATAATCCCACTGCATGAACACCAAGAAGTCAGATGAGACTTTTACCTTAATGGAAACTAAACAATGACTCATCCAGCCACAACAGACTCCTACAGAGATAAAAGAAGGTGTGTGTATTGCCGTGAGATCTATTCATTTGCCCGTGTGGAAGATGACAATGCCTTATTCAATAATGCACCATTATATGGAAAAATTACCGTATGATCAGAAAATAAACAGGTTTTATTTTTGTGTTTTGGCAGCTGAAAGCATTTCGCTGACTAAAGGTCCACAGAGAACATTGATGATTACTGCTGCAACCAAGCAAATGCTGAAAGCCCACTGCTGTTGCCCACTCAGACACAGAGGCTTACTCATCCCCAGCTGGATTTGCTGGCCAAGCTTCTTCAGACTGTCATTCAGTTCACATGGTAACCTTCATCTCTCAGGGCAGAGCAGTAAACACCTCGTAAGAATAGATGGTCATAAACGTGTATCACCCCTGCAGTTTTTATTGAAACTGTTTAGAGAAAATTTAACTGACAAAAAAAATAAATATCAACCACACTGTACCAAGTACAAGGTGATACATGTGAGGACAGGACATTATATGCTTCATATGGACTGTAAACCGTGGGGTTCGACTCCCTGCACCACAATGATGAGGTGCTCTGTTGTTATTCCTGTGTTTTTCCCATTTTGTCAGTGAATTTAGAACAATAGGGCAGAGATGCATGGAACTGCACAGGATCACATGCACACACAAGCTAATTGCTCTAAAACAAGAAAGAAAACATGCCAGTAGGATGTATATTAATCCCCTTTGACTCTCCATCCAACTATCAAGGGAAGAATTATTGCAAATTCAACCAGTCTCATGAATATTTGCAAAAGCTTGAAAACTTTTTTTTACACTGCATGAAATATTTCCGCAAAAACTCTTCAAAATGGAACAGCCTCTTTGCAAACACGGGGCAAATACTGCCGTCTGTTACCTAACCAATGAAATGAGCCCAGGTCGAATAAAATCAATGTTCAACCATAGCAATCCAACTTTCTTGCAGATGTTTCCCCAAAGGTGTTCTCTGAGACAGAGCTAACTCCCAGGCTGTGCATCACTACCAAATAAGTGCTACCACAAACATATCTTTTTCACTTGAAATTTCTTTCTGCCAACAAGACTAGGTCAAAACCAAGTATATGGCTGGATTGCGTATGGTCAAGGTGCGAAATTGAGGATGTAATAAACAACCGAAATCATCGCGTCACAGTTGCATTCGGCCAAGCCCAAAACACAGCATAGTCTTTCTTTAATTCATGTGTTTGGTGATTTTGTCGGACGACGTCGTGGTTATAAAATCAGGATTTTAGCAACAGAGCAGCAGCTTGGAAATAGCTTGAAAGTGACAGCTGGTTAACATGTAGTGTTAATGGGTTTCAGTCACTATTTCATACTTGTTCCAATGTCTGACAACTGAAACAAAAAAATATGTAAATGAGAACAATTTTGATGGAAATTCGGCTGTATTAAAAATACTATATATGTGAGCACAGAAAGTAGCAGAGAAGCAAATATAAAAAGTGCTGAAGCCAGCTGACACTAGGCAGAAGGCAAATACGACGCAATGACATCATGAATATGCTAATTGACATATTATGTCATCTAGCCACATTTAGCGACTTTTCAAGCAGGCTTTAGCTACTTTCCATTGAAAGTAGTTGGCAACACTGGTCATTCAGTCAGGGACATTCGCAATTATAGAGCTGGAGCTGCTGTTGCAGTCCAGCCAAGAAAAGCTGCAAATTACTTTCAATTTTTCTGAACTGTCTCTGCTAAATCAATCACTTTTGGCCAGATTCACAATCATCACTGTGAGATCCTGTTTGGGAATGAAACATTACAGGAATTTGAAATAAAATTATGTAATGACCAACAAATATACAGGGGCCTACTTGACAAAAAAAGATAGGTAGCACTTATGGATAACTACAGAACTCATTCATTAGTTTTTAATTGTTGCTCCTGCTGCTTCCAACCACAGATCCAAATATTAACTGTCAAAAGATGACAGAATTACTTGAATAAATAGCTTAAAATAAATAAGCATAACCAAAGTAATACTGAGAACCACTAAAAGACAAGTAGAGCATCATGTTTTGGAGAAGCTGAAGTACCCAGATGGCCTGTGTGTAAATACACAACACTGAGACCATGAAAGCCAGAGTATCACGCCTGGCTCAGTCTCATTAGAGTGGCCAGTAGTTGTAGAGGTAGATGAGCTGCTGAGATGATGGACTGTTCTCTGAACAGTCTGGACACAGTGTTCAACCCTCGGGAGGCAGTGTCAACATTGGAAACTGAGCAGGAGAGCAAACGCAGGAGAACAAATGAACCATGAATCAAGACCCACTAATACGATACAATTGTACACACAGGAAATCAAGGTACTTGTGGGGCACAGCTAACACATTAGCCACAGTACAAGCCTCTGATTATTCTTTGTAGCAGCCTGTTGGCAACAGATACAGTCACAAAGAGCACAATTTAAGCACAATTAACAGGCTGTAATTCGGTTATTCAAATTACAAAATGACTTTAAATTAGATCTTGGTCATCAGGGCAATTAAACACAAAATGTTTGTTCAGTATGTGTTGCACATTAGAGGTTAAAATCTTTACAAACAATATAAAAAAAATCTAGTCTGTGAACAAAGTAAAGTACATTGCTCTAAAATATGTTTGGGTTATATTTTGCAATCATTATCCAAATGATTAATGCCTTGTGAAACACAAAAATGAAATATAAATAAAGAGGTTGAGAAATTTGACCATCTGATTAGACCAAATTGATTAATTTGATCAGATGAAATAGCCACAAATTTAATAGCCACAAATTTAATCTGGCCACACGTGTCTGAAATACAATGAATTTGTAATGTTGCCCTGCAGGCAGTTGAGGTCAGATATATTACACAATGTTTCATGCGAAACAAATTCAATATGAATTACAAGACAGGCAAGACAAGCTCAACCACACATACCAGGAAACAACCACATAAGTAAAAGAGCAGCTATCTTTCCCTTCATGCTGTCATGACTTTGCCAGAATCACTCTTTCCCTTTCTGTGGGGAGTTGTGCTCTCACATCTGCGCCTCTCTCAGTCAGAGACCAACAGAGAACGAGAATCTCGCAAACCTGCCATGATCAAATTAATTCACATCGAACCAGGCTGCCTGTTTGTCTGCACGCTTGGGCCCCAACCAGATAAGCTGATTATAACACAAAATATTACATGTTGTCCTATTTGTTCTGATCCAGTGTTATCCCGATGTCCCTGGTAATGCAAAATCACTGACCTATGAAAGGTCAAGGTAGACTAAGATGGATAATTACGAGGTGATCCTTCACATTCAAAAGGGTCCAACCTTAGGCACAAAGAGGACTATCATTAGCTGTGACAATTATGTCCAATAATTTCTTCTACACATGTAATTTATGAAACGACTGAGGAGTCAAAGGAGCACGGGGACTCCCTCTTCCACCCACTGTATTAATTACTGTGCTCTATGGTATCAGACAGCAATAACACTTCAGTGTTGATGCAGTTGTGATACTGTGATCCGCAGCAGTAGAGCACCAGACTCTGAACTATGGTCTGCACTAACCAGCACAAACTCTGATGGTACACCCCCTTTCTTTGCCTCAGTGTAAAGCACAATTCAGCAGAATGTAATGATAAACCCTAATTCTACACTGGCTAATTTGACCGTCTTCCTGCCCCACACAGTGAGAGCTCAGGCTGTTGTAGGCAAATGGGGCTGTCACCCGCTGACGTGGTTTGTCTCCTGCTTTGATCATGTGCCAGAACTACAGACATATGCTGCTCCATTCTGCAGGGAGGAGCTGTACTGGATGCAGGGAACAGATCTCCATCGCCTTCCCGTTCATTAACTATGTTTCAACAGCTGGTGACCAATAAGTTTGCTCTCCAGATTGCAAAGCCAATATAATGAGTACACCGTAACTTTTATATCCTTTGTCAAAGGGGAACAAACTTGATGCTGGCAAAATACAGTTTGTACAACGCTGCTATTTAATAGTCAAGAGCTGGTGTGCCTGTTTTGATGCTTTGGATTGTTCCTGCTTAATTTGGGTGAAGATGAAGCAGATTTTTCTAACCTGAACCCCAGTACCAGGCTTTGATATCGCTCCCTCAATCCAGTCTTCAATGCTTGTCAAGAACTGCTGTCAGCCTGGCCCCACAGAGGTGTCCATTAATGGCTCTTTAATGCCAGAGAAAGAAGAAAATGGAGAGGAAGGTCGTACGTGGCCTGGTGTAGAGGATCATCCACTTGTAAATGTGCCAGTTAGAAAGGCTGCCTCTCTGTGAATTGATTATTATGAGGTGTCACACTTGGCTTTTGGCCTCAACAAAACCAGACAGACTCTGATATGAGGAGTTCTCACATTAGGGTGTGGGTGAGGAGATCCTCTGTCCAGTAATAGGAGACAGGTGGTGCCCAGGAGGAGATAAAGAGTGAGGCTCTCACCCCACAGGAGTCTGGCACAATCGCAGTAGAAACAGACGCGCCTTTACCTCCCATCTGGGGGACACTCTCTAACCATCACTGCCAATTTACAGGACACTCAATTACTGGTCATTACCTGAGCAACGAACAGAGGACCTGCTGCCTACAGCGTCCAAGTGCCAAACCATACAAGTGGTCAGATTGAGAAACTAAATTATGCCAGCAATGGATACACACTAATTCGATTCAGCTCTATTATTATCTTTGTGTTTGCAATGCAATCTGTACAAGAAGCATTGGAAAACAGAACAGACAAGGAGGTAAACAAAAACATGAGAGGCAACAAGTAGATCAGACACGCAAAGTAACAGTGCCAGGGCTTGCGTGTGTGTGTGTAGTGGTATGTAAGAGCCCCATTTGAACATTAAGTTATTTCATTGTGATGTCAAGGACATTTAAAGTTGCTTTTTGTAAGTTTTTCTCTGCTGCTGAGTCGCTATCGGAAAGTGACGAGATGGGGCTAACTGGTTAGCATGCTAACTTCAGTAGGAGAAAAGACATGAAAGAGACGAGGTTCAACAATGGCGTTGCTTTCCATCACTGGAGACAGCGCTTGGCGAGGAAAGAAATTAAGTTTGAAGCTGAACTCACAACATTTCTTCTAGACTGGTAAGTAAACAGCTGTTGATGCTAACGATAGCTATGTAGCAATAGCAAAACTTACAAATAGTTCCTTTAAGAATTAACTGATCAATTGAACAGCATTTTACATTCTTACATTATAGTATATTTAAATTATCTAAACAAGATTAAGAGACTACAGCATTGCTAGTGGCTCTGGAAGGCAGCAGTAAATGCTAAATGCTAACATGCAGATGTTTGGCAGGTGTAATGTTTAAAATGCTTAACTTCAAATTAATTTATAGTGTAAGCCTGCTAACATATGTTAATTAGCATTGAAACATTTCAGTCTGGACCAAAGCGGTGGACTGAACAACCAACAAACCAACGTTACCTTAGATCCATGTCCGAGCATGGTGAAAAATAATTTTAATATGAAAAGTACTTGTTATTTTATATTTTATAGCAAAAAAATCTTCTGGGAATTTAGATAATGAAGTAAAACAAACATGGAAGTATATCAGAAAATGTACACCCACATTTTCATGTACACTCACAGACACTGTGGTCACATACTGTAGACATAGTGGCCTGGAACAAATGAGGAGGCACCCCTGCTGAGCCTCAATTGAAAACAAATTACTTATTTTTACAGCAGAGAGCCCTGTAACTCCAGGGTAAATGAAGACTGCAAATCTCAAACTAATTTCGTTTCGGCCTACGGCTCCCTAGAAGACACAGTGAAGTACATTTTGTAATCAATGGACCTCTGCTGGTAAACTAAATTTAGCAGGTATCATGAACTTGCAGATGCTCTCGACAAAACATCATCAAAGGTGACATTTTTGTCAAAATGAATAGAGGTCAGAATTCATATGAAGCCTACTGTGCACGGACAACAGCATAGCAGAAAGTGAGTCGGATGTGCGGGAGTGACAGAGTCCAGCATTAGCATATAAACAACAGCCTGGACTAGATGGCTGCTGTTGCACAAGGCTCAATTGTCAATATGCTCGCTGGTCCTCATCCAGGGATCAGAGAAGGGCTGTCAGGACTTTGATTCCTGCACACAGGGGAGAGGATAAACAGACGAAAAACAACACTCCAACCTGTCAATCATTGGACTCTCCATTTCTATCATGATAAACTCTAATTTGAGCATCCAGTGGGAAAAAAAAGGGCTCCAGTTTTGTTTTTTGCTTTTGGAAAGATTGACTCAGAAGGGTCCAGAAAAGACAAGTGGGTGGGAAACAGAGAGAGGCTAGATAGTAATAATAATAATAATTATTATAATAATAATAGTTGTACCAGGCGTTTCTGTTTTCCCAAGCCTAATTTACTCCACTGCACTGAATTTTTATAAGCAGTGAGGTTAATTACAAAAGTTATTATTCCTTTCTGTATTCAATAAATAGCAGATGAAAAAAAACACCCATGGAAAGTGACAACCTATACTTGGAGAGCACCAGACAGACTGGACATGACTTAGAGCAGTGTAGAGAATGTATGTGTGTGTACCAGTGTGTGTGTGTGTGTGTGCGTGTATATGGTTCTCAGACAGGACACTACTGTAGCGCCATCAATTTCTGCTGCCTCCACTCAGCAGGGACGGGGTGATGCTGATTTGGTGGGAACAGAGCCAACATTAGCACTGATCCAAGTAGTTTAGGCTCACTGGAACTCATTACGCATATCCTTAACAAGCCCTCATTTAGTAACACTACTACTATGTTTTGTATCATCTCTTTGCATAGGTGCTAGCATACAGCACCGAATAGTACAATGTATAGCGTTTGTTGGTTGCTTCAATCTGTGAATACAGATGACAAAAAGAACACCACCAAGAGCACTTAAAATGTTGCTCTCCACGGTTACCATGGCATTTATGCTGGCAATGTGAGAGTTTATCATTTGAAAATGAAGAGAATCTGTTTTGCAAAAGATGCAAAAGAGATGCCATCTACACACAAGTTGATGCAGAACTTAACTGTATTGAGATTCTCCTTTCTCCACTCAGAATATAAAGCCACATCAGAAGCGTTTCTGTGCCGTCTTAAACGGCACAGACTGCACTGTTGTAGATGGTTTTATCATACAAACTGTCTCCATTTTTTTCCAGCATTTTTCATGTGTCGGAAATAAAGCAGGAGAAAAAAATAAAATAGACGCCGTCTGTGTGTTTGCGTGTGTGGGATTCTTTAACTATACTTCTGTGGTCTGAAAACCAGACACTCACTATACTTGTAGGGTCTGACAGCTCTGTGGGAATATGTTTAAATGGCTGTTTGAGGATTAAGACTTGGTTTTAGGGTTATGGTTCAGTGTGATGGTTAAGGTTAGGGTAAGAGGTTCAGGAATAAACTATATCAATGATGGGTCCCCACGAATGTAGTGAAACAAGGATGTGTGTGTGTGTGTGTGTGTGTGTGTGTGTGTGTGTGTGTGTGTGTCTCATTCAATTAAAACTCTGAACCACTTCAAGTGTCTGTCTGAGGCTCATTTGCCACCTTCAGAGACTCTCAGTGAAAATGTTGATATCTGAGCTTCAGTTCCTGTGAGATGTCAAAGCAGACACACTCTCAATCCTCTGAGTGGACATGAATGGAACATAATGTGCTTTTAATTTGCAGAGCATAATTTGCCTGTAATTTCTCTCTTCAAATTCCATGGTTATTACGATGTGTGCTGCATCAATCGCAGAGAATGACACAAAGGTGGGGAATAAGCTTCCTCTCCTTCTTGACGACAGGTAGATGAGAAGATGGATATCTCTCTCAGATCTCTGCATTCAATATGAAGCTACAAGCAGCAGCCAATTAGCTGAGATTAGCCTAGCACAAAGACTGAAGACAGGGAGAAACAGCTATCCTGACTCTGTGAAACCACCACTTCAGTTTTTGTGCAGATTAAACAAGCAAGACACAATATATTAATTAATGAGCTTTAGATGTGCTGGTACAGCAGCAGGAGTGGTGTTTTTTTCCACTTTTGGACGTAGCCAAGCTCGCTGTTAGCCTGATTCCACTCAAAGTCTTTATGCTAAGCTAATAGCGGTTGGTTGTAGTCCAGCTTGTAGTCTGCACTAAATATAAAGCTAGAGCCATCAGCCACTTAAAACGCTTCTCACTGAGAGGGTTTTTATCCTTTTTTCAGTTGTTGTTGTTGTTAGTTTTCAGATCTCCATCTAAGGCTCTTCTGTTGCTGTCTTTGCCAACACTTTAATACTGCCTCATTAATTTACAACTGCAAACAAACACTGGTGTCTGTCCAGTCACTAAAAGTTAATTCACACCTTCCAGCCAATCAGTATTCAGAATTTTAATTCAACATTCTGAAAGAGACCATTCCTGGCACAACATTTTATTGATAACACTTTAGTTCTTTCACTGATGTGAAGTACATTTACATTGTTACTGCTCCTCTAACTACTAAATACTTCTTCCACCAATTTGTTTGCTTTTGCAATTTGCAGTATAATCTACACCACCTCACCCATCTTACTTTTGTAAACTTACAGTACACGTGTGTGCACCAAACTTATTGAGCTGCACACAATATACTAATTCTTAAATACGTCTTCCCTGCTCACACAGCCAACAGGAAAATCATTACATGCAGACATACAATGAAATCTGCCTTGTTAACAGTAAATTTTAAGCTACAGTATATTTTTCATGGGATTGAACAGGATAAAAACCTGCATGTTACACTTTATAATTATCAGTAGATGGCATATTATGAATTCAAGGCACACTCAAGGCTCTGTTAAACCTGCCAAGAGAACTGTGCAATATGGCAGATCAAACAATTAATGGAGTACTGCTGACTATGTCCATTCAGAGGTACGATCCTTCTCAAAAACACAACCCTCTACTTTGCATTAAGATGAGGCAGAGCACACAGGAAGCCCACTGACAACAAAGGACAGATCATCCTCTCTTCTTCTGCTGGCCCCCACTGACCTGCCTTCACACTCCAGTACACTGAGAGAGAACAACTCTGCATGCCAGCGGCAATACACAGCTTTTACCAACTCTCTAAAACACACACTGCTGTAATTTGGTATACAAACAAATCAGTGCACCATGCATTCCCCTTTACCTTTAAAAATATGAACTAAGAAAGGAACAAAAGAGGGGGTCCGGGTAAAACAGAGAAGCAAGAAGAGATGATGAAAACAGGAAAGAAAGGGAAGATGAGAGGGAGAATGATTGGTAGCTGCCTGTCATTCTGGCCCGGTGGCCCCGCGGCTGATGCACAGGGTTGCGTAATGGGTCTGCATGCAGTGTGAAGCACAGCAAACAGGGTTTCAGCACATGTAGCTGAAGAGACCACTCAAGCCTTGTGGGGAAGGGAAGTTATTTCAGTGAGCACATACATACACAGGATGAGACAGCCGTGTTTTGACACAGCGTGCTAAAAATAGCACATTCTTAATAGAAAAAAACAGAGTGCCAGTCAAATCCAGACTGGCACGAGGCGGGAGAGATAAAACATTTCCTCCAAAGACAGTCCTGAGAGCTGAACCAGGGGGCATGGTAAATAAGAGGAGGGAGACCAATTGCAGGGCAAACCACTCTGAAACCGCACACATCTCGCTGTGACTGTGATCCCACCTGACACGCGTGAGTCTACGCAGCCGCAATCGCATACTATAAACGAACCAAAGCAATTAAGAATCAGCATGAGCATCTTTGCAGATCTGTTATGTAATTCTCAGCCTGTGGGGCCGTGTGTTAGGAAATGGCGGCAGACAGGCCTGTTGTGTTTTCTGCTGCACATATATGGCCATTAATCACGCTCGGTCTCTTTGCTCTTTTTCTATTTCCAGAGAAGCAGAATCCTGAGGGCAGCGGACCTACGGCACTGCAGCACGTGCAGCCTGGACTTCAGCATCACTGCAAATGTCACACAATGTTAGCTTGCTTACTGGAGGGCAGCCTACGGTGAGGGGATCACGAGGACAACCTATAAATGGCACCTTTCCACCCAACTCTTTACGGATGCAACATTTGATAAAGCTTTGATCCGACACTCAACTCCTTCACTTTAAATAATGCTTCATATATTCTGCTCTTTGTGACTCAGGGTTTGACGTCAGCGTCTTGGAGGTGTTAACTTCATCTGATGAATGTAAATGCACTCCTGAAGCCTCTTGGTTGCAGATAAGAGAGTTGGTTGCCCGAATAAATGCAAAATGCACTCAAGGGTTTAGCGGCGCAAAAACACCAGCTGCATTTCCACCCTGCAGGGAACCACAGGGAATACTGATGAGTACAGGTATTTCTATAAACAGACAGAGAGAGCAGGACACATGAACAGGTATTGTGTGTATTAGAGCCAAAAGAGCACAAATCTTCTTTCTCCCCCTCCTCCCTCCCTCCCTCTCTCTCTCTCTCTCTCTCTTGGGTGCATGAGAGGAGATTTCTGCAGGGTGTGTTGGAGTGTGAGTCATCATCAGTGCAGAGAGAGGAAAAGAGGGGAGAGGTTTTCTTTAAGTCGAAGACAGTGCTTATGGCAGCAATGCAGCAAGGAAACACCAAACGCCCTGCCTCTTTAACAGGGTTCTGCCACAAATATCAAACAACAGCAGGTAAAGGACTCCCAGCTGGTAAATGTATATGCAGAGTCGGTGTTACGCAACAGCAGGGCAGCACGGCAGCTCCAGCGAAGCCTACTGAATGATCAGAGCATCAGACACTGAAGGGTTGGGTCAGAAGCCCAAGCTTAATGTTTGAATAGGTGACTTTCCATTTTGGTCATGTTACTGTAATGAAGACAGGCCTGCACATATCACTGTAGGTCACAACGTGTGAAATAGAACAGAGTAGGTATACGCAAAAAATGTTCTTCAGAAAAATTCAGTAAATTACATCTTAAAAGAGCTGAAACAATTGATTAATTGATTAGCTATTCGACAGAACATAATCAAATTTGCAACTTTGACAATTGATTTATCACTTAAGTCAATTATTTAGAAAAACTCCAAAGATTCTCCAATTGTAACATCTCTAATATGAAGATTTGCTGCTTTTTTGTTTTATATTATTGTTAAGCGAATATCTTTGGATACTGGACTGTTTGTCAGACAAGGCAAGACATCTGTAGACGAAAACTTCTGATGGATATTTTCATTATTTTCCATGTTTCTATGTTTCACTGACTAAAAGATTAGATGATTAATTTTAAAAAGTAAATCACCATTTGTTGCAGTCCAGGTCATTTGCATAAAATCTGCACAAAATGAAAAAACATTTATCCCAGATCATCAAAGCCAACAAAGTGGCATAACCTTGCTCCCTAAAATGTTGAGATTGAACAAAATCCAGTGTCTGCCCATTCGTGCCTCATTTTGCATTAATGATGCTTGTTTCTAGAAATTTCCTGAAGGACTGCACTGGAAGGAGGTGGAGTCATCTCGCACCACTGGCAGAATTTCACAAAGCCTCAAAGCCTTTATTTAAACATTTTTAATATGAGACTAAATGATTTGTTAAAGTCAACATTTTCTCCATTTAACAATTTACAATTTTGAATTTGAGGAGACATTGAATCAATAAACACTTGTTATCAATGAAACATGATATTCTACAAAGAATGATAACTTCAATACAAAACAGAGTCTTTTATCTGTAACAACAGGAGCAGGATCCCAGCTATTCCTTTTGTGTAACTATAATGAAAGAGTAAATCGCTCAAGAGAAAAAAAAAAAAAAAGCAGGTAAGAAGACACTGACTCAGACTTGATACTTGTCTAAGGTGAAAACATCAATCAGACACAACTGAATCCTCTTGTCTGAACATACCCGGACCACCTGAACTTTTCTTTTTCCACCCGCACTGTTCAAAGGTTACTTTTTCCAAAGCACTCTCGCTGGCCAGGCCTTACCTTCTCCCACACAGAGACAGTGCAAGCCTTAAAGACAAGTTCCCTCATATCCAGACAAGCAGCAGGTAACAAATGGTAAATTTTCAGTCTCCACGAGTCTGTCCAGACTGTAGCAGAGGTGGCGAGATAGACGGACCTCTCTTCACAGAACTCTGAAACCGCAGGACAAGTCTGCAACCTGATCCTGAAGTTCAGCTGAAGTCCACACTGCTATCCAAGCCTGCTGATTAAATTACTGCGTGCAGCCAAAGCTCCAGTTGCCCAATAACACATCATCACAGACTTTTACTGATAAGCAGTGTGTTTGACACAGTAAATTAATATGAACTCAAGGGCAGCATAACAACTATCCCAGCCATTTTCTGGTCTTAATAAATATATATATATATATAGTGGAAATTGCTGCTGAATTTTGCTTTAATCAGCACAATCACAGGACTTTCCTGAGCTGGTTCTCAAGTCACTGGAAAGCCTTGTGTGTGCAATACCTAAGACATCAACTGAAAAAAAAACAGAAAAGCAATGAGAAGGAAAGGGAGAGAGATGCAATCTAAGCAAATGACCCAGAAAACAACCTTTTTCTGGTGAACTCATTGGACAAAAAGTCATGTCAGCAGTATGAGTCATCCCAAGTTGGTCTGTCAGGGCCACTTGCCCCACACACCCATCCCAAAGTACATACAAAGAACAAAACCTCACTGCGGACAGCGTCTCAAATGCAGCAAGAGGCAGGAGTCTGAACTTAACAGTCAACAACAAGCTCTGAGGAAAAAAAAAAAACGCCTAACCACTGAACAAAACGCTCTGATGAACAGGCATTCCCGACTGAGACAAAGGAGCAATTCGAGGACACAAGAGAGGGTTACAGCGGCATACAGTAACAACACTCCAGACACAGACACAGCTCATCGCAACTCTTCTGACACTGTGAGTGGCCAGCTTATCAGTCAGCTCCTCTGTCTGTACCAGAAACGCTGGCAGCCATCATTGGCCTTTAATTCCACCCAGGCACAAGTCTAATTAAGGGGCACTAGACTGAGTACAATCACCCATCTCCTGACCATTTACAATTACACAAATTTTTCAAAACAAAGCCGGTAACGTGCTCAACAAATGTGCGTATTTATAAAATAGAATAACAAATACTTAAAAAGACAAGCAGTGTTAGGAACATTGAGCACAAAACAAATACCAGCGAGTGCATTGTATTTTTGGAAATACAGCCATTATCTAAATCTCAGTAAGGCACATATCATATAACCAAAACATCCCCAGTTTGATTCTGGCCGGGGATTCTTGTTGTATGTCATCCAAAGTTATTATTTGCAATCTCAAATGTCAACTGTAATAAAAAGGAAAAAAATGCCAAATAATTGGATTGGAATGGATGGATAAAAAAAATCTTTGGGTCAAAGTGGAGTCAGCATACTGCGCGTACAGCGAGCACGACAACAGAGGGGCCATATTTGTGGTGCTGTTGCTGAAAAGCTGGGCACAGCCTGTGGCAATACTGGATTTTAACATTGGTATCCCTCTGAGCAAAGATGTTCTCATCCTGGGGAGAGTGAAGATGGAAATTGCTGCCCCCCCCTAAGTTTTGTGCTGAGTCAGTCAAACGATACATGAAGCACAGAGGTCAGGTGGGGCTATGTGAGGCCGTAGCAGTGCTTTCAACTAAATGATAAAATCAACATGCTAACATGCTCTTAATGACAATGCTAAGATGCTGATTTTTAGTTGGTATAATGTTTACCATGTTCACCGTCTTAGCTTAGCGTGTTAGCATGCTAACATTTGCTGGTTAGCAGTAAACACAAAGTACAGCTGAGATTGGCGGGAATATCATTAGTTTTTCAGCTATTGGGACATAAAAATAACATTTTGAACTGTTGATGGCACTAGATGAAAAGTTGAGTGATATTGATGGTTGAGTATATTTATTATAATACAGATGAAGCCTAACATGAATATTTAAACCAAATTTCACGACAATCCGGCCAACAGCCAAAGTCATTAGGATTCATCCTCTGGGGGATCAAATGTTCTGACAAATTACCAATCGATATTGGCATCCATAGTTCCACACCGCTAGCATGACTTAAAACGCCACAAAAATAATTTAAAAAATAATTTAAAAAAAAATAAATAAAAAAATAAAAAATGGTTGTATTGTGTTTAGGCGTGAACTGCCCCTTTAAACTGCTCTTTTACTTGACCGTGCAGCTCGGGGACTTCAATGACAGGCATTGTAATTAGCCACCACATAATGGGAATGACCTTATTAAGCTGCTGCTGGGTCACAGGCAGATTTAGGTTACCAAAATACATGTGCTACCAATTATTCTCTTATATCAGGTATCTTCTCATACTTTTTTTTTTTCCCTTTTTTCTTTAACTCAACGGGCACATGAGTGCACAGACACACACAGATACGCAAAGTCAGATCTTTCTTTAGGAGAGCGGGTATCAATATTTATGCACTGGCTGAGTCCATAAATACCAGTGGCCAGTCCAAAAATCAATGCACGCCTGCTACATATTTTAATCTCCCTATGAAGGTCACATTACTCCAACAACGCCTGAGAGGGAGAAGGACACACACACACTCTCAAATCAGCCAGCAGCTTTTGCATTCATTCCGCCCTGACCCTGCCCCAGTTCAACTTATATCATTGAACCACATACTGTATTAAAGAGCGTAAAAACAAAGAGAGTTCATCAGCCATAAATGGATTGTAGAAGCCATCACCTGGCAGATTCTGTAGCTGCGTCTGAAAAGGTTGTGTTTTCAGGGTTTAGCCTTGTGCAACTCATGTACATTATAGATGAGGCATAGGAGAAGGGGAGTGTTCAGTGGAGCACTATCAGTTACCAGAAGGCCAATCTAAATCTCCCCCATCGTGACTAACCTCTATTTCGGAGCCACGGGGGTGACACAGCAACAAGCTCAGCCTTTCCTGCAGGCTGCTGTAAACTTAGGCACAACTCTCCGGCCTCCACGGAGCTGCACAGAAAGAAAAAGAAAAAAAAAAAGTATAATAATAAAACTGACTGCGTTCTCATTTCTAAAACTGAGGGACTGCCAAAGTGATTCCTGCCACCACATGAATTTGTCACTTTGCTAACAGGGCTTATGAAAGTTAGATGAACATTTTACGATCTTGTTAAAACCGGTTACATTATTAAAAGGGCACATTCATCCTGTGAGGCGAGAAAGAGAGCCTGTAGCAGATTGAAACTTTAATAAGCTCAATACAGTGGCTAGAGATTAAGAAACTTGGCAGAGATTTAGCTTTGAAATCCTGAATATGGGCATGAGATGATTTAGCCTCATTGTATCATGCATGCACTCAAGCGGGTCAAAAGACGGGGGATTCTGCAAACCTGTGATAAACCCATTAACCGGCTTAACTTCAGACACTTCCCACAGCATTTTAATCTGTGATATGAAGCAATGTTTCTGCTACTATTTCTAATGCAGTCCCTTTCAGCTCAGCATAATAAGATAATATCAGGGCAACGTATATCTTTATTTTTTTTTTTACAGGTTTTATTTACCATTACTGTACCGCCATGTTATCTCAAATCTGCAGATTTTTTTTTCCTCCTACAGGACACCAAACCGCTGCTGGACAAACACATGGAGAGTGGGGCGATGCTAGAGCCCAAGCCTATCGTGACAGGCCACACTGTAGATGAAGGCGGCTGGTGTCAGTGGGCTCGGAAACACCCGACCCTGGAGGAGACTGGAAAGGACTCTCTCCCTCTCTCCGCTATCTCTGATGTAGCTGTGATAAACGTTATCTCGCCATCATAAGTGTACTCTTATCTGGTGAGGTAAAGGCCCAAACACTGACGACACGCAGTGCTGTGTATGTATGTTTGTGTGCACGTGTGTGCCCCCGTTGGTGTGTGTGCTGGCAGCAGACACCCTGCGTGTAGATGCCGCCAGCTCCTTGCAGACCTGTTACAGCAGAGAGGCGATGGGCCTTGTTCCAATAGCAACACAGTCTTGCAGTTTACATTCAAGGCTCGTATCTCAGTCAGGAAATAAGACGTCAGTGTTTACTGCTTATGAATGATAATCTTTCTCTCGGGACACTGATTTGTGTTGGAAAAACTGTTTGATTATTAAACTGAAATGTATTAATCACATCATTTTTCTTAAGCTGAAAATACTAAACATTCACTGTTTACAGCAAAATTACATATGTCAGTGCAAGTTCAACTGGGCACTTCATTTGAGCAGTGGGATACACAGATATTATCTTTATCTGTTTATGTCATGAAATATTAATAATCATATCTTTATTCAGATTTTTTTTTTTTTTTTAAGTGGACGAGGCCAACACCAAAACTTAGACAGTGTCTAGATATTTATGTTAATTTGTATTTTACGGCAGGTTTAGCTACCAAAAAAAATATAATACAGTATTTTTTATATCAAATAATAATAATAAAGAAATTTAATAATTTTTTTTTTTTTTTTTAAAGTCTAAATTGAGTTTGAACAAAAGCTGGGAATGTTAACGGCCTGGGAGGAAATGAATAGTGGAAACACAACAGCAGGGTTGAAAGTGGGAAAGTACATGTCAGAATTGCACAGAATTGAGCCATATTGCGTAACTGCTGCAAACTGCAGCTTGGTTGTGTATGTAATGGAGGAGGAGACCCAACTCAATGTTAACTTGGTCTAAAGTGTCTAAGATAAAAAAAGTGAGAACACTGTATTGACTAGAAAACAGACCATAAAAGCTCACTCAGTCATATTGCATAAGTTTAAAAAGGAGGTTGTGCATGCAATATGACACGGTTCACATGGAAATACACTTGGTTTGAAGCCCTTTTGAGTTGATCCCTAAGGTCAGCTCATCATTTGGATGTCTACTGTCAAGTTTACAAGGTGTAAGGCCTCAATACTGGATCATGAGGCAAAAATAACACGTGGAACATCAGTCAAGCTTTATCCTGCACTGCCCAAAAAATCTGGAGAAGACTGATAAAAAGATGCTGAGGGGGAAACCTGAATATCTGAATATTGAACTTAAAACTATCTACACCTCAGTGTTATCAGCCTACAGCCAGTACATTCTGGCAAATCTGCATTTTACAGCACATAATAGTTCCTTGGTTTTGAAATAGTATAGATAAACAATCACCAAATATATTAATATTATAAATAATCACTGCAGATAAACCAAGAATAAATGTAATAGAAACATGGCAAAGTGGAGGAAAGACACACAAATATGCTCCAATCTTATTGTAGATTCTCACACATGCTGCGCAATCTTACAAAACAATTTTCTCATTAGTAATATTTACTGTCACAGTAGGGAGACTTGGGGCTGCTACTACAGTCTGTAAACAAACACATTCGTATCAAGGAGAAACCTGGATGACCCCGTGCATCAGTAAGACAGTGAGTGATAACTTGTCAGCCCATTGGAGAAGCAGAAAGAGCTGCTGAGTGAATGGTGTGTAGCAAAAGCAGTGTGCGGTCCTGGGTCAGCCAGCAGCATCTGAGCGTTAATAAGGGGGGTAATTGAATTAGAGGATCAGTGGAGGCCTGTAGTGTGGGCGCCACACGGCTCTAATTTCATTACAAGTGATGTAAACATGAGGTTGGCCCCCCAGCACAGGGGCCTCCCACATCAATACATGCACAAGCACACATGCACACAAATAAAAATTCGATGCTCACTTATGGAAATAAATTACAAAACAACACATCTACACCTAACACCTCTCCCCACAACATCCTGTCCCACCAAATAGAAAATTTCAGCCTGTGTGTTAGTAAGGTAACACTAACTAAAAATTTCAGCATTATGTGGCACAAGAAAAATCAGAGACGCTGTGTTTGAGCTGCGTCAGCAGTTGACGGTGAAGTGTCATTAAATCTTGTGACACAGTGGCTCAGTGGTCAGCATCGTCGTCTCATAGCAAGGAGATCGATTCAGCCCTTTCTGTGTGATGTTTATGTTTTCTGAATATGAATGAAAATAAATAAGTGACAAATCTGGCACTGATCAAGTTCACACCAGGGAATATTTCTAGTTCTGATTGTTTAGAGGAACATGATCTATCGTATGCATACTGCGAAGTGACTGATTTTTGCAATCCACATGATGCGTATTTATGAACAGCACTCTACTGTTCGTTGGCCTGGTGATTCACATGACCATCAAATCAAGTGCAGCCCGGTTAAACCCGTAGGCCTGACTGTAGGCCTGCTCCCAGTCATGCATAGTTATGAGGGCAGGAGTTAACCAAGGAGAAACTGTTCACATCCCTAATACGAGTCACCCGTTGCCTTCTCAGCTACGACAATGAGACGCTCTCCACAGACAAATGGGTAATGGGTCACACCCTCCTCTTAGCAATGTGCAGGTGGGCCAATCAGAACACAGGGAGAAAAAGCGACTGAAGTGGAGACAGAAATAATCTTTTGGAAAGATAGATAAGAGAATTTCATTAACTAACTCTTTGCTAAAACATCGAATATCAAAAATCGTCACCGCATGGGGCAGTAAATCAATGAGTCCTTCTCCACTTTAAACACATCTGTTCATGCAACTCACATCTATCAAACACTCAGCGCTCACTTCGATCAGTCTTTAAAGGATGTGCCTGTTTTTTTCGGGGGGTTTTTTGACACCCTGGAAAGCCTGACAATTTACCTCAAAAGTTTACCCCTGCAGCAGAGCAGGAGGAAAACATGGATGAGGACAGACCTATCAGTTGGAAAAACATCTCACCTCGTCACTGTCAGATTGTCAAGACAATTTAAAGGAAACGCATGTGACTTTTGAAAAGAAAAAATAACACATTCTTCCTCTTGCAAATGAAAAGTTGAATTTACTAGCAATAAAATTCCCCCTTGCTGAATTTATTACACTCAGGGGTGTTGTTGATACAACCTTGCTTGGTCTGCTATGACCACTACCTTATAGAGGCTAAAGCTGGCTAATTTTAGCAAACTTCAGATGGATATTGCTGTATTAAGGGACATTACTGAGTCATTTTGCTCATGTTATAATTCTTCTGTGTGTGTGCGCCACTCTTACACACAATTTACTATTATTAGATTACTGTCACTTTTGGCCACAGTGGTTGCTGATCAGCTGGAATTACATAGTATCGCCTTTTAGCAATAGAGAGGGTTCAACAGTGAACCTGCTGCGATTATGTTTTGCTGCTTCAGCTTTTGCATTCTTGAGAACATCTGGGAGAAAACCGTACATCTCTCACTTTCTGCAAAGCATACAGAATTAACTAGTTGAAAAGGTTGGAAATTTAAGTTTGGTTGGGTTGGATGCACCGATATGACAACAGATCAAATCAGCAAAGTATGAGCAGGTTACAGCTGTCACTTTTTCCAAAAATCTAGTTTAAACGAATTCGAATGAATTTGAATGCAGAACCCTGAAGCCCCACTTCCAAAACAATACCGATGTGTTGCATATGCTTGCACATAAATCTTGCTATCTTAGGGGTGATGGCATTTTCACAAGCTTCTGGTAAAGGGCCTGCTGAACCCGAGTGTGCCGAATAGAAGGTAATCAGACGAGGTTGTAGCCTTGGCGTTCTTCCATTCATATGTGGCGCCTCTGCTGCCTCATCTGGGCGGCAAGCTAGCAGACACTGCTTCTCAGATGCTCTGTCAGCTTTGCTCACTAGTGTCCTGCATTTTTGTAACAAAAAATATAACATTACAGACCGCTTGGTTTACTGATAGGTCAATACAGGGCATGCCGTAGGTCAAGTGACATTTTAGGGCACCCTGTGCTGGATCACAAGCCAGATTACTTCAAACAGTCTGTTCATCTTATCAGCTGTACATTTTCAATTCGAACAGGTCATTACAGTTCGAATATTTACTCCCCCCCCATTCGAATTTCAAATATTGTGTCAATTTCGAGAGTGACAGCCCTATAGCAAGTTAATGCTGAAAATATGAAGTACTGTATGTTACGTGACTGAATCATACGACAAGACTTCAATTATGTTCCTATGACTGTATTTTCCACAAGTGTAGATGCATAATTTATAGGCAGGAAAGTGACAAAGAGCTCCTTCTTTCTTCTACTCCTTTCCTTGATCTCGGAAACTCCTGCAGTCGTAAAACTAAAAAATCCTAAACAGAGGAAAATGTTATGTAAATGTCAACTCCTGCAGAATAACAACTATAACTCAGTATCTGTGAAATTCCCTCTTCAGCACAAATCTGCATGCCTAAAAGAGGACAAGCGACAGAGGTAAAAAAAAAAAAGGGTACAAAATCTCTAGGGCAAAGTTTAAAAAAAAAAAAAAAAGCGTCACTTTTATCAAGATTGCTCTCAGGGAAACACACAGGCTGCATAAGACAGAGAGATGTAACAGCTACAGACAGCTGTGTACACAAGGAAGATACCTTTAGCAGGGTGCGGTTTGTTGATTGCATCTCCATCATAAGATAACAGAGCTGCAGGCTAATGGAGCTTGCTGAAGACATGCCTCATGCTCTGTCAGTTTTTCATTACCACTTCACTCACATCTTACGTAGGGCCATGCAGTATTGGTAATTACTGATGCTATGTCAGTCTTTCAGGATCCATAATCAGCTGTTTTTCCACTTGAGGGAACTAACAACACCACCTCCAACCCACCCACCCCCTCACCAATACCCCTGTTCCTCCCAGTCCATTTCTCTGTTGACTGAGCAGTGCAAAACACCAGCTTAATGACATGATAGGATGCATGTTGACTGCAAAAACACTCATTTCCCAGAAACCACTGCAGGTACGAGGGAAATGCTTTTGTGTGACCAGACCTCAAAATATTATCATCATCATAAGATACAGCGAATTAAGCCTGGAAGAAGGCAACAACTGCCGAGTCAAAGCATAAACTCCATCTTTCACATTTCACGTCTGTCCGTTAAATGCTTAAAAAGCATGTGAAGGCGAATGCACAATTAAATGTCCTTCACACAGAATTGTTGCAAAAGCTTTCGGGAGCCTGACAGATGAACACATGTATTTACAACACACTACACTTTTTTTTTTTAGAAATATGTTATTATTCACATTTAGTTGTTTTGAAAATGCTGCTGCACATTACTGAAATGGCAGGCGAGCCCTTAAGAAATGTTGACAAGCTAATTATCAAGTAGCCCTGTCACAAGCAGGCAGAGAGTTTAAAAATAGAGTTCACACCACCATCATTATGCAAAAAATTACAGTCAGCAGTGCTAACCTCGCACCCCTATAGACTACAGCTGGCAGACGTTAACACAGGAAGACCACGCTCTCAGTGTGTGACACAAGAGGGTTTGAAGGTTGTGAAAATTGTGTGTGAATATCATGTGTTTCTGTATGTTTGTGTTACTGTGTGTGTGTCCAAACCAAAACCAGGAGACATGGAAGAGAAATTTTTATTTTTTAGTGTCTTATGTTGCCGTTACTACCAATACAATTCCTTCATACCAGAAGGAAATATCAGTTACATTCACTGTTCTTTAACACATAGAAGCTGCTAATAACAAAGCTTCAGTTTATGGTTCAGCCAAAAGATGTCACCCGTAACATCGCCCTCTGCGAAAACAACAGTCTGGTAAGTGCTGAGGAGCCACAGGAGAGAAAGCCAGCAGCCCCCACTCACTCACTCACTTCCTCACTCTCACACACACACACACACACACACACACACACACACGACTCACCCCCTTTGTGCAAGCAACACACTGAGGTCTAATCGATGCAGCTCATTCATATTGAACCACAGACGTCAGGGGAAGCCGGGGGAATTACAAGCAGCCTCCGCTGTGAGATCGCAGCCTGGAGGAAGCCTGAAGAAGAAGAAGCCAGTTTCGCTCTGTAAAAACCTATTGTTTACTCTCCACAACATTTTCAGCAGCATGGCTACTGGGCCTCCCCACACCACAGGAAATGACACAGGTAACAGTAAACTGGAGGAAATGTAAGGAAATTGATCATGTGACAACAGTCGAAAGGTTTCTTCAGTGCTCTGAAGCAGCACTGATTTACACAGGGTTGACAGAGAGCAGGAAACCAGTATTCTCAGAGATGTGTATCTTATTGCATTCATATATTTTTGAAGAATAATAAACGTGTAACTCAAAAGAAACTGATGTACCCTTTCTGATGCAGCAGGGACGGATCAAACCACCCGTGGGTCAAAACCGGATGTGGGCCACCTTCTCACCTCCCTCCTCAAGTTAGTTGTGATCATTTGATTACACTCAGACTTATTCAAGAATATGAAAACACTAAAGGTATTAAACTTCATTTTCTCTCAGGGTGTCTGTGCAAGAAAGGGTGTCAAGATCACTGTAGGTAAAAATGCAGAGGCCACCTTCAGAGTCTCTGCTTTGCATTGATGAGCAGCCAGGCCTATTTATTTGCCTCGCATTGATTTTACTGTACAGGTAACTCCTATCAATATCCTCAGTTCTTCTAAAAGATGGGGAAAATCATCTATTCAATCTCCTACATAAAACGAATGCTATAAACTAAAACATTAGTTGGCTTGTACCACTGACAATAAATATAGTTTATATTACCTCTCAAGCCAATTATTCAAGAGGAAAATATGGATGGTTTAATATTTAACATTAAAGGTATGCAACGTTAGCCAAAGGAGCAGTCTGCCAACAACTTCCTGTAGGCTTGGTCTCCTCCTCGGACATGAGGTGAATGCACAAGCCTAAATTAAGAGGTATTGTCTCCTGAGCTTTCCCTGATATGGTCAGTGGTCATGAAATACTCATGAAAACTTTGACCCCAATTAATCCCAATGATTATTTTTAATGAACCCGAGCAGAAGTAAACACTGTTCATTTCAAAATTAAACCAACAACTGAAGGAGAAATAACACATGGTTCACAAGTTCGCAATTCAAACCAGCAAGAAGAACATGAAAGCCAGACAACCACTGAAAGCGAATGCCTCTAAGGCAGTCTTCAACTGCCCCTAATGGCCCATGCCTGGTCCAGCATCAACAAGCCTTTATCTCCCTTTCACAGAGAACTCACCAGTAACTTCTGCTTCAGCCTTTGGTGGCTCAGGGTCTCCTCGTTGAGTCTCAGAGCTCTCCTGTTGTCCTCTAGAAGACGAATGCTGTCCAAACGCTGCACACTTGGGAGGTGGTGGGGCAAAACTTCATTTCTTAACTGTGGGGGGGGGGGGGGGGGGGGAAGAAACAGACAAGAACACAAAAGCTGCAGTCATTCAAGGTATTTTATTCAAATTAATATATATAAATAATAATAATTATTATAATACCTCCTCACAATGATTAGTCATCACAATAACAATGGTAGTTTTATAATTTGATTATGTAGTTTTGCGCTAACTTATTCCAGATAACCCTTCACCAACTGCTGCTAAGTTCCACTGGTGATGAAATCTGCTGGTACTCTATCTGTTAGAGTGTAGGTGAGTGGCTGCTCAGAGCCAGCAGGTGGTCTGAGTGGAAAAACAGCTAACAGCTACTCTCATGCAGTGCAAACAGAGTGTGTTCTCCATCCATTGATCCTCACAGGTTCAATCTGACAATAGAAGGAATAAAGTATCTACTGAACTATACCTGCACACCTGCTGCTTTGAGCACACACCGAACACAGCACTCCACTAAGCTTTGATTACATGGAAAATAAAAAGGCACTCCTATGAAATACAATTGAAAAAAAATAAAATAAAAATAACCTGATAATAATAGAAAAATTTATGTTTGTGTTTTGGATTAGCGATAAAATCAAGTGCTGATGGGTTGTGTTTGATAATCTGTGCAAAGTCACAAGACTGATTGGTATAAGTGTAACTTGATTGCATTGTCCCAGTCACCCAGATGTTTCACACAGCTCTTGTTTACTCAAAGTCAAAAACCTGCAAACAACCAAGCAACATGTTGACCTAGTGTATCAATGAAAAATAACACTTAAGCACTCATTCAACCAGATACTTACAAACCCACACAAGTATAAGATGCCAACAAGGTAAAATAACATCCTCTCTCCATGTTCAACCACTTAGCCAGCAACGCTGATAGCAATACCTAAACTGCTTGTTATTGCCAAGCTAGTGAAGCTGGCTGGAAATAATAATGCCCCCTATTAAATTATTCATGGCTCCAGTCAGGTGGAACCAGATGCTACCTTTGTGTCATAGAGGGAGAGCTGTAACTCGACTCAAGCATGGAGGGCCATCGCTGCATGGAGGTAAAGACTTCATGGAACAAGCGTGGAGGCTGCTGGGCTGCAAACAAAACACAGGATGTCATGACACTGGCGTGGCTGTTTCCATGTGACATTTTCCTGCAAGACAGAGGACGATGGTTCAGTAGGTTGGTCCATATGGGGGCGAAGCCTGCGGTGCAGCCACCAGTTCACCCACCCTGTGTTGGTGTGGCTTTGTACCCCACCCTGACATTTGTGGCCATGGCCAGAAGATGACCTTTTTTGTCCATGCCATGCTTTAGTGCTGAATACTAATGCTATAGTGCTGTGTGCCCGCCACTCATGGGAGCAAGCAGTGCTATTTTTAGCCACATGTCCCCAGCTGCACATTTCCAACCCGGGGCCAATGGGCAATTAGTGTTTGTTTCTCATGGCAGGAGGCAGTGCCGTAACCTCCTAACGCAAACAGACATCTGGACAAAGGCTGTCTCTGTCCTGCCCCGTACCCCCGCTGCAAGGCACGATTCCTAGAGCCATGTAGTCCCTCCATCCACCTCAGCCTTCATAGGCGCTCAGGAACTCTTCTCTCTAACATCTGCTGTCACCAAGGTGACGTATTAACCTCCTAACCTCCGACTATATCATCCATGTTCTTGGCTGAAAAATTAAAATCTGAGCAAATATGACTCTGGTAAGTCCAAACACCGACTTGTTTATCCAACGGAGCATTCATTGAAATTGTTCTCAAAGTTTAGAGCACTACATGTATATGAAGTTACAAAGAAGTAGCAAATTCACAAAGTGACTACCCCGCTCTACCATGCACATAGCATCCGAGTGATGGGCGTATCAGAACAATATGAGCTCATTATTTGTGATAATTGTCAGGGCCGAGAGTTTGCTTTCCATTTTCATCCATATTAAAACAAATATTCATGCAGGCATTTCTAATTAAGGGGAAATTAGACACTGCTCATTCCACCATACAGCCATTTGCACAAACTCATGTTGGGCTGTAGCCCTAGATTGTCAGCATCTCTACAATAATACAGTATATTATGATATATTTGGCTGAGCAGGTATAATGAGTCAGTTTGGGAGTCTGTATGTCATGATGGGCCTCTTTAATTCATTTTAGTCAGGGCAAAGCTAATTCAATCCACCTTATTAGAGCTTCTTCATGCAATTACCCTGTGCCCCTGTTCATTGATGGCCCAGCATGCAGGCAGTGGATTGGACAGCAGGAAGACCAAACCCACAGAGACCTATAACATAGAACAATGTAGAGCGCCCTATCATAGCGTTAACAAAGATTAATCACTGCAAAGCCAGAATTACCGCCTCGTGATTGTATGTCTCCGCCAACCAGTCAAGTTACAGTTATCATCCATGTCCGTCCATACTCATATAATATATGTAGTGGATTTACCTAAAGGTATTAAGTGTATTTGAAAAATATTATGATGTCTCAGTGAATTTGACCTCTGACCGTCTAGATATAAAAATGTCATCACTCATAGTTGGTGTAAGAATTCTTGTGTTATGGTCAAAAACATGTTTTGTGAAGTCTCACTGACCTTGACCTTTGACCTTTGACCACCAAATTGTAATTAGTTCATCTTTAAGTCTAAGTGACTCACTGAGTGTCTAACTTAATGTTTGTCCCATATTTGAAGAAATTCCCTTAAGGTGTTATTTAGCTATCGTGTTCGCGAGTAAGGCACGGACGTAGGGACTGACGTATGGACAACTCAAAAATTTCATGCCTGCGGCCCGGGCCGTTGCCGGTGCTGAGGCATAATAATCAAAAGGAATCATTGTGCTGCAGCACTCACTGCACAGCCCAACCTTTTTTCCCTAGTAATCTGCTATGAAATTCCACTTGATCAGGACATTAGAATCAATTACATCCCCACATAAACACAAAGCTTTAAGTCTAGAGCACATTTGCATTTCATTAATCATCCTCAACATTAAAAGTGGTGTAGGAACAGCAAGTGTGCCTTGAACTGACTGGCAGAGTATCTGCGGTACTGCCTGCCAATAATATGTTATCAAAGAGTGTGCAATTAACCTCCAACATGGTGGACAATACACAGAGTAGAGTGTGTCAGGAAAGGACATGAACATTGGACATGGTGTTCGGCAACCACCTCAGACATCAGAGCATCCTGCTCTTGTTTCCTCCTGTTGTCAACTGTGAGCTGAACAATTCAAATGAACCAGTGTTCAAAACAGTCTGTGTTGCATTTTTGGAAAAATATTATTTAGCAAGTTTGGGTTAAATTTACCTATGCAACGTGAAACTGAACACAATTTTACTTTTTAAAGGAAATGCAAATTTAAGGAGTACAGTGTGGACAAAGCAGACACAGGAACCAAAACCTGCAAGCAGAAAGACACAGACAGAGACAGAGGCCGAGATTGAACCTGTGGAGATAAGCTTTTTTATTACAAAGCAAATCCTGACAAATAATCATCACTGCCTGTGGATTTTGGCAAGATCCACATAATCATCCCCAACCCCGCCCTCAGTGGTGATCGTCCACCTTTCAGATCCAAACAGCCCTCCACCTCACTGAGCCGCCTACAGACACAGACTTATATATATATATATGAAGCACGGCACGGATTGTGGCTATATATATATATATATATAAAACTATATATATAGTTTTGTAAGTCAAGCTTGGCTAATGCACACTAAAATCCTATTGGTGTTCTCTGGCACTGAATTCCTATAAAGACAATCAAGGACCTGTCCATAACAGTGTTACACTGATGGAGCCAAACATTAACACAAGCTGTGAACATGACACAACAACACATGAGTATTGTGTCACAATTGTTAAACTGGAGTAAAAAAAATTGCATCACCCTATCAACAAACCACTACAGCTAACTTCTGGGGGCTCATCTAATCTCATGCCGTTTACACCAGATCAGTGTTGTGCATCTGACTGAGTGGACAGCCCTGATCAACTCCAGGAACAATCAATTTTGAATGCAGTCAGATCCCTGAGGTGATTACTGGCTACTCTCCTCTGACCTCCAGCGAAGTCAGCAGCCGGTCTGTCCTGCACGTCTGAGCCCGACTACAGCAGTCATTCAAAGTGCCGATACGATGACAGCTGGCACGACATATCTACTTACATTTCATTTGAGCTGTGACACAAAAACATGTCCGGCGTGTAAACATTCACACGCCCATACTTGTAGAGATACAGACTGCAACACTGGTGCAGAGACACATGCAAGCACATACATATATGTAGCCATGAACATGTACACAAATACAATTAACGTGTGTAGAGCGGATCTATTCTAGAGGCTTATATAGCATAAAACATCGGGATTAATCTGCCCTCACATGAAGCTACCCTCAGGACACACACACACACACACACACACACACACACACACACACACGTCCTGTCATGCATGGGGACAGTCCAACAATCAGAGCAAGTGATGCGGCTGCTGACAATGATAATGCACTTTCACTCTGCTGTCACTGAGTCTCCCGGAGCCATCTTTACAGAGATTTCCCAGCGAAGATGGTATTATGTAACAGTGGCCGTGGACCCTGCTGTTCATATCACTAATGCCTCACACTGTGGCGGGGTCACGTGCCTTATCCAGGCCACATCCAGGCGCCAGCAGCAGCAGTGTTCCAGCTGTTACTACAGCCTAGCTTCAGTCACTCAGGACCACGCTGAGCCAAGCACCACTCACACTGCTACATCCTCCACTGGGCAGCCATGTTCAGCACCTCGGCACTCCTCCTCTCACTTTAGGTCACACCAGCACAGTAGACCGTGCTTCATACTAGCAAAGCTATCCAGCTTATCCAATAAGCAAAGCACATAGCTATATAAAGGGTATTTTCAGCAACTTTGTAGCCAAATGCTCGCTGTGTACACCATCTACTTTGTCAAAAAGGCTGCTAATTGTGTCACCACCCCAACACAAGCTGCACAAAAACCTAAACAGACCAGATTCATCACTACAAACTATTTTTCTTGGCATTTTTTAACCTGCTTCATAGCTTTACAACCAAACTACATCAGCATAGTGATATTATGCTTACAACTTTAATCCAAGAAATAGCAGTATAGAAATGTCAAAGATATGTTTAAGGTCATTTACAAACACGTTCTCCATTACAAACATACAAAATGTTATATTAACAATGGATCAAATTTCTACTATGTGCAAGAGGCCACTTGTAGTGAGGAACACAGCTCTACAGTTCTTCTCACCCCTGCTGAGCGTTGTAGCGTCTTTCAGCTCATTGTTTTGTATCTTATATATCTTCACCAGCCTCATTTCCAGACACGGCTGTGGGAAGCCGTTTTCAGCAAAAAGAAGGAAAAAAGGAAATCTCTGAAAAATCACAGAATATGCTACCTGTCCAGCACAACATCACACGTTAGGGATTTGCTGGTGAAGACAATGCAGCATGTAGCAGCTAAAGAGACAGATATTTCCATCAGGAGCTGCTGGAGACCAAAAACAGAGGTGCATGGTCGTAAAGTAAATACTGGACTTACATTTGCCAGGGAGACATAACATGACTCCAAGAGCTAACGTCTGGGGGTAGGGATGCCCTGATTGATTGGCCAATTTTCATTAAAAATATGTGATGGGTAAATCGCAATTAACTATTTACTAACAAGTTTGCGATATTGAAAAATGAAAATGTGATAATATGTTAGTGTTGTGTTCACATCTTGGTTCTGCTGCCCCAAACAGCAAAAAAAAAAAAAAAAATCAGTAATGCGAGTTTAACTGTTCCACTCTTTAATAGCATTTATTGAGCTTTATTTACAATATTTGAACGTTTTATGTTGAAAAGAAAACAAATACCAGCCAATATATCAATATCAGACTTTTTAAAACCATCACACTCCAAAAATCCAGTGTCCTTTGATCTTCCTCATGTACCATAAAGTCGGTGAGAAGACGCTTCCTAGTTTAAATTCAGTATAGTTTTCTGTGACAGAAACAAAATGTCTGAGCTCCCAATGCGGTAAACCCCACCCATTTGGTGCGACCAGACGAAGGAAATAAACATGCAAATATTATTTGACCTAAGGCTGAATTAAAAAAACAAACCTCAACAGTACTCTTCCTCCCTCCTTGAACTCCCCCTCCACCATCACCAGCAAAACCACCCTCCCACCCCCTCTCTCTCAATCAGCTCATTGCAGAGCGATCAAATTTGGGTAAGAAATATGAATACCCGTCTCCTGTGCATAGTGAAGATAAAAGTCGCTTGCTGGCAGCTCAGGGATAACCAGTGAAATGATGAATGGCCATGGCTGCTTGTCAAGGTGGACAGGAGGAGCTACAATATGAATGGGAGTTTGTCGTCAGAGTACTCTCTCATATCTGAGGTGTGGGTCGAGACTGACAGCCCTAATTATGGAAGCTCTTCAAATGAGTGACCTTGGGAAGCGGCAGAGAGATCCATACCTGTGCACACACTATGCACATATACACACACACACACACACACACACACACATAACATATTTTCTCACAGTGGAAATCACTTCACTGTGTGTTCCCACTGCTGCCCTCTGCTCTCATGACTGCCACCTATAGGATCTTGTCTCATTGCAAACTGAGCTCTGAGGTTAATGACACAACACAGAAAGACACTTATCTCCTTTACACATCTATTAATGCTCCCTACAACACACAGTAATTTATAATGTGTACAAAACAAAAGCAAGGACACCTTTTCAGAATATGAAAGCACACCAGTCATACAGTATCAGCTGTTGTCTTAACAGCCTGGTATTGATAATAGTCTACTGTCATACACTGCCCGTAGATAATCCACACAAATGTTCGATAGATTCCATGCAAGCAAATTGATCAATGTCAGATGACTGCTCTTTTCCAATTAGCATTCATTCATGTCCAAATCATTAACTTCAGTAACCCGAATGACTTTCTCAACTTAAAACTATCACATCTGCTGTGAATGCAGACTGTGCAGAAAGCGCCTTCTGACAGGACTGGCAGTGACAACCGGAACCAACATCAACCCCAAAATCATATTATATCACCCAGAAACAATTAACACACTGCTGCTGCTTTGCTGACTGAAGTACTGTGTTAACATCCTGCAGTGTGCTCTCAGTTAGGACAAGACGCTGAAACAGTATCAAAAAATATGGCAGTGAATCCTTACTGCATGCAAATGATGTGCAGTGTCCTCTGGCTCCTCACAGTGCTGTCAAACCTGGACTCATGTGCAGTGCAACTCAAAACAGACTGATCCATCTCTTAAGAAATGCACAGAAGGCTAGAGGGCTATGAGTGTATAACAGGCAGGAGAGTACATTTCAATTATCTTCGCCGCTAAGAGTCGAAGACACTAAGACATGTTATGATCATCCTTATCCCTTCAGCAGCAGCAGAGGCAGAAGCAGCAGCAGCAGCAGCAGCAGCGGCGGCAGCAGCACAGGGATCCTGCAGCAGAGCCAGTACAACAATCCTCAGCTCAGAAAAACACACACGGCTTGACAGCAGACAGTAGACGATACAGTACCTTAGCAGCAGCTGTTAAAGGACCGACGCGGTGGCAGGTATTTCCTACTGTGTTGGCAGGACAGAAAAGAAGCCAGCAGCGGGACCGGGACGATGGCTATGGCAGCTCTGTAGCATAAAATGGTTCATCAATGCTCGGCAGAAAGAGGCACAGCCAGGAAGCGCGGGGAGAGAGAGAAAGAGAGGGAGAGAGAGATAGAGAGAGAGAGAGCCAGCGAGCATCATTCAGCTCACACTACCGTGGCTGTGCAGCAGAGCACACACATCAACACGCCCCCTTTCTCCCTCTCTCTCTCTCTCTCTCTCTCACACACGCACGAACGCACGCACGCTTAGTCACACAGACACGCAGGGGTGCAGAGGCAGTACAATGCGCAGCAGCACTGAGCAGTGCACCCTCTCCAGGATGTCTTTCATCTTCCTTAATCAGAACTGGTCATTCACAGACAATCCTGTCAGTAAACCCTTCCAGCAACTTGCTCCATCGTTCCACCTGCACACCTAACCACCAGTGACCAGCAGCCAAGGTCATGTGAGGTTCTCTGGCGTCCCTCTTGGTCTTTGCTCGCAGTTTTGTTGCAGTACTTCTCAGCTATGTTTTTTTTTTTTTGCAAGCTGATACAGGAACTCTGCCTCGCCTCGTCATGGGGCATTATGCCACACAGGTTCCCCTGGAGGCTTTGCCTGACAAACCCTCACTCACTGAATGGTGGGCCAGACCAATCAGCTATCACAAACAGCGGCAACATCATTACCATCCAATCACAGATCAGGAAATCAAGTGCAGAAGGGTATTAAAGGGGATTATTTGGGCCATCCTGGGTTTTTTCACTATAGGGAGATGGAGGAGAGCAGCAGAGCATGTGCAGTATGGCTGCCCTCTGTGGCTGACAGTGGTGCTGCACTCTGTTTGGGAAAAGGAGAGAGGAGGAGCAGGGCCCAAAACAGATATGCTTTCCTCAGCGCAGATGCCTAGCAACCACCGTAGCTCCTTACCTCTGTTTAGAGCCTTCTCCTCCCCCTCCAGCGGGACCCTCTCTGCAATCCCAATTGAGAGCTTATATTGCACAGTGTCTGTTTAACACTCAAGGCACCGCGACATTACACACGATTGATGTCAAATGTTCCCGCCCATGTCCTCTACCTGCTGTGTCAACACTAAAAGGGGAGGAACTGAGCTCTGACAGTGAGCAGGAAGCACACCTGATGTTTTCACTATAACATCAGCTGCTACGCGCAACTGCACTGTAGATTAAATCCCCTCTCAGGCCATTAGTAAATTAACTAAAACCAAAGCACAGCAGGATTAAAAGTGAATTTGCAAGCATTTCACTTCTTTGATGGTTTAACAAGGAGACTGTGTTCATAAATCTGTTTTTATTTTATTATTTATGAATGTAGATGTATTCAATGACCTTCAAATGTCTGTTTTAATGAATACTGTATTTCTCGGTGAAGGAGAATAAAGTGGTTCTTTATTTCTGCTGTATTTTCCCCTCCAATGACACATCCAAATTGCACAGGTCAAATGGTATAGCTATGTAATTTTAAAGCTTGGGTCAAGTGGGAGAGACAAGAGAGTGATGGAACATTTTAATAAAATCATTAACTCTTAACATCAAGCTGCAAATTATGTCTGGCCTGCAATGGGTATGAGGGAATTTTTTGAATCTTCACCAGGGAGGATAAAGCTATGTAAGATGCATCAACTAGCTGGTGCTGCTGTTGGTCTTGTGTTCGTATTTTTTTTTATTTTAAATAGTGATTCAGAGGACGCCTGCCTACCTTGGAATGTTAGAGGGAGCCAAACCTGTTCAGACAGCTGTCAACGGATGTCAGAAGGCAGAACAGGAGCTCCAGGCCGGCCCTAACTCAGCTGACTGAGACACGTTCGGAGGTGTGAACAGCTGTTTTGACATTCCCTTTTGTGAAGGGTTCTGCAGATTAACAAAAAACTGTGTGAAGTGCAACAACAACAACAACAACAACAACAACAACAACGACGACATCAAGAGCTACGGCAGCTTATATATTGAGAAGTAGCAAAAAAAAAAAAAAAGAGAAAGGAATGAAGAGCTGTGATGTTTTGGGGATAAATATTGATGAGATTTACGCAAGATATCCTAAGATTATTTGTATATCATGACAAAAAGATAGAGGCCTAATAATGCTTTTTACATCAATATAAAACTTACTGCTGAGTTCAAATCTAGCACAAATGCAAGCCTTTGTGGCTACAACTGACTTAATGAAGTTCTTTGTACAGCAGGTCCTGTCCTGCCTCCTGCTGTTTGCCCACAGAGTGAACTACTCTGAGGACGCTGTTCACACCAGCCTCCACTGAGTCCTGTCTGAAGGCTCCGGCAAGACAAGCATACGTGAGCAAGGTGAATCCGCTGAAATGACACACACCCATTTCTCAATGCATTGTGGGTTTTCTCAATAGGCAACGTCCGTCTGAGAGAACAAACCCCCATTACTCTCTTTGCAGGTTTCACACTCTGCACTCCTACTGTCCCTACTGCACCTGCAGTGACCATATAATCAAGCTGTTCAGTTTTGTGAACGCTACCAACACGGCCCACTTAGAGGACAGTGCACCTATAATAACCTTGATCTAACACTCTTAAGACAGCAGAGACCAGTACTGAATTTCACAAGTAACCATTAGAAGTGTTCTGGGTGGAAAATAGTACAGTAAACATCATGGGATTTAATCAGATCATACCAGAGGACACTCCTTCTATGTCCGCTACATCTGTCATTATGTAATTCTATTCAACCTGTGTAATTCTCCTTTGCATCCTCAAGCTATGAGAATAGTGAGGATAATAAATAATAGGGTGGAAAATCAGGATAATCCAATACTTGCCCAATCCCAGAGCAAGGAAACACAGAAACTATGCCAATTTACATGCTGCATTCAGGAAGATGGTTCCAGTGCATCACTTCCCATAACAGTCACCACCACAACAGTCCTGTTCACAGATCGCAACCAACCCTTCTCAGCTCCACCACCCTTTCCCACATTCCCACACAGGTTCTCACACAGTCACAAACTTGCATCTCAAATACACACACCACCCTGTAACGACAGATTTACTTGTTAATATACACACGGACACTGATATAAGCTACTCAGGCTATTTACCAACCAAGCTTCTATTTGCACATCATGAAAATCTCTGCATTCAATTTTGTATCATCTACTTTCTGCACCACAGATGCTTGAACAGCAGTTTCATATCAGCTCTGTTCTGATGATGAACTGACTCTCAGTTACTGGTCTGTTGTACATAGGATGCATCACCAGTAGTTCAATGCCACAACCATTAATGTTAAGAAAAAAAATTCTCCACTTGACTAAGCTCTTCAGCACCTTTTCTGTCCTTTATCTGCAACGAGTGTATCAAAGTTACAGCTAACAACATTACTAAAAAAGTAAGTTTTCCACAAACATTAAAATACATGTATAGTAATACATGCAAAACATGTAGCAAAGCTGCCAAAAGCAAACTGTATATTTTATGCTTTATAAAGTAAAATGCATATTACATAATTGCTAGTCGGGTAATCGCTTAATAAATTAGCAAATGCCATTTACAGAAAATAAAAGCATCACAAAATCTTGTCTGGTTATTAGCTTAATCATCTGCATAAGAGATGAAAGTGCAATCACTGAGAGCTACATATGGTTGCATTTGTTAATGATGAGCCTTGGTGACAGTAAGGAGCCTTGGCTGGGGAGTGCAGGGGGAGGTCAGATTATGGCTGCAGGCATCAACAAGTGCTGGTCCTGCCAGTGTCCAGACACAGCTGAATCAAAGCTTATTCATCGAAAGCTTTACAAAGCAACACACAGGAAAACAACACAGCGCGCTCACCTTATCTGTGCCACTCATCCGGCTGTTCTTCTTTGATGTGGCTAACCTTTGCCTCTGGCTCCACACTACTTCCCTCTGAGACTGTTTCAGGAGTTTCTCCACCCTGCAAGTCTTCTGACAACCCATTGTCCCCTAGCATATGAAAACACATATCAAGTTAAGCCATGCATCAATCACAATAACATCTCAGTGATACATTCCCTGTTTGTTACAAGCCATAGCCTACCATGACAGAACAGTTTGCATGCCTCCCCAAACGCATGTCATGGTCAGCAGCTCCAGATGATGTCATAACTCCAGCATGTTCAGATTATAAATATCTGTATTCAGCAGAGTTACATAATAATGGATGTTGGATTATTGTCAGTACACACAAACAGAAAAGATGGCACAGCTGCCACAGGAAATACATAAAACTATAAAAATTATCTAAAATTACATTTTAGTGATTTAAAAAAAAAAAAAGCTGCGAGAGCTGCATGCAATAAGTGTACTGTATCTTTAAAGGATACGTGAATTTCTTCTGAAAGCATCGTTTTGTTTGTTTTTGCTCGTGAAATTAAAAAGATGATTGTGCTGCACGCAGGAGGTGTCACTTCTGCAGCGTTACTGAGAAATGCAGGTTTTATTTTTGCCTTGTTAAATCTACAAGTTTTTGTGCATGCTAGTTAAACACCATGATGTTAAAAAAAAAAAAAAAGGTTAAAAAAAATTAGATTTAGATTGTCTACATAATAGAACCAGAGCTTCCAATTCAAGTTTTCTTTGATCTTAAAATTGTGATTCACAGTAGCTGTGGGCAATAATTTGGCTACAGATTAATAACATTCTACAAAATCCAGTATATTTGTTTAATATTTTACTACCACCCACCTGGGATGCAGGATAAGCCTAGCTCCAGCAGAAATGAGGCTGCAATTAAAGACATGCAGTGGTCCGATCATCAGTTACAGTTTTCACTGGGTCATCCGGGCCGGCGTGCTCCAAAACCACTGCAGAAGAGACTATTAGCTGTTGGATTTTCCTTCCTTGTCAGTTCCAATTCCAGTTAGACCAAGCACTCTATAGTACTATGCAATTCACTCTTATCATTTCAAGAGCAGAGACACATCTCATACAGTGCACACAGTCACAGAAAAATCTTTCTACAGCCTTCAAATGTGATGAGAGTCGTTTCTCCACAGGGCAAGTAATGTGACGCCTCCTGCATCGCTTTGAGAGACTGCAATATGAGGTCCACAGTTTTCTTCTCATTGGTCAGATAAATGTTTGGTGTGCGTTTAGTCATCCCCAACAGTCCTCTGTAGTTCATTATGTAAGAGTCTCCGGCAGTTTTTAGTATATGAAGACCTAGAAGGTTATATTTGTGCGTACACGAGAAGTTCACACAACTCTACACACAGGCTCTAAATTGGGATCCAGTAAGACTATAACAGGGTTTGTACTGTGGGTGATTCCACTTGCCAAATATCCAGAAGTGTGGGTTTGTTGGCTTGGACACGCTGACTGCTGCTGGTAGCTGTGAAACTTTGCCAGTCTATGAGAGATATGAACATGTTAATGTTGTGACCAGAGGTGGGTAGAGTGGCCAAACACTGTCGACACTATTGTCTCCAGCAGCAGACGCATACAGTGACAATGTGATTACAGGGGTGGTCAAATCAGGCTCTAATCTTAATCTGAAATGTCAAATATCAGACGACTCATTTAGGCTTATTAGGAGATAATGATGTGATGTGTCATCATGAATTGGCTGTTAAATACAAGTGCATGCACTTCTTTATTCATTTATTTATTTATTTGGATCCCCACTAGCCAATACCAAGGTAGCAACTACTCTTCCTGGGATCTATTCAAGTACACATTACATCATAACCTAAAACAATAATGTAATTAAAATCCAAGACAAGGGGGAACAAGAAAATAACGAAACAACAACACCAACAATAAAATGGACTTGACCACTCTACCGGACAGTAATCCAAGTGAGTAAGAACTAATGTTTGAACAATGTGAGACATGTATTGTTGAGGAAAAAATTCAGACCTCTGCATATGCCTGCAACAGTTTTTTTCAATCTGTTTTGACCACTTCAATCTGCTATCTAATATCATTCAAAGGAGTCTGCTTATTCCTGTATAGACAAGTTTAACTGTGGCTTACGTTTAAGTCTAAAATTTGATCCAAGTACAATACCTTTTGTTTTTGATAGTTGAACTAATTTCTTAACCCAATGCCATAAACTGATTGTAATTCCCTATCCTACTAGACAATTCCCCAATTGATACTGATGGTAGATATAGTGTTGTATCATCATACATAACTGCTGATCTAGAACAAGAGAGAGAGCTCATTGGTGAAAATAGAGAGTAGTAATGGCCATAAACAACTTGAAATACGATAACCGAGATAACAAACGATTTGATTAGGTGGGACAATTTGCCTCTGACTCTGATGGGAAGAATAGAAAAAGTAAGAATGAATGGATTACCAAGGTTGTTGTTCCTGTTCCAGACAATGCTGATTGTGATTCCTAGTTCTACTTAATATTAGCCAAAATCATATTAAAATTCCTATGGCAAATTAATAAAGCTAGAATCAAATATAAGACATTTCTTTGCCCAAAAGAGAAGGGAGAGTTGAATTTACCCAAATGAAAAAATGACTACTGGGTAGCACAACTTAGAGCTATAATTATGTGGATAACTAAAGAGACAGAGGCAGTGTGGGTAGGGATGGAGCAAAGAGTATAAAATATACCACTGGAATCACTTCCATTCTTAACTGAACTACCTCAGAAGAAACCTCAGATTGGTAATGATTGGATCAGGGGAACGATGAATATGTTCAGCATTAAGGAAGAAATCAAAATGTTCAAATCCTAATTTTAGGGCCGCAAAAATAGCAATGAAGCCAGATTTCTTTATTATCTAGGATGGACGCAGGGTTTAACTAATGGGCAAACAACAAACAAAGTGTTGATATATATTGTACAAGTGTTTAACTGGCAAACCATGAAATCATTTCAACAACTTGCACAGGAATTCAGTCTGCCAGCTCATTACTTTCATTAAGTCCTATAACTGAGACAGAACCTCCAGAAACATTGGGAACGAGAAAAGATTTGCAAAGATTAATGTCATTTACAGAGGGAGAGACAAAAATGGGGAATATGAAAAATTTACAAAGCACTAAAACATGAATCTAATGACAATAATTTGGATGTCAAAGAAAAGCCCAACATGGAGGAGTTAGAGTTGGATGTGAAAATGAGGCAATTTAAAACTCCATTTATCATTTCCAAATACAGCAATACAGCTGAACTTTGTTGGAGGGGTCCTTCGCGTGTATTTTTGGGATTGCCCAAAGATCCTGGATTTCTGGAAGAGTGTTCAAAAAGAGATCAACGCTACTTTTCTAACTCTCTTCATCGGGCTGCGATGACTAAACACGCCTTGTTAAAAACTGTCGAACACTGTCCAATATTTACATTACTACAGACAGCAGGAGTAGCATGTACTGAGTGTGTAGTATTAAACTTACTTGCATCTCTGCTCTCATGTCAATACATGCCAGCACGGTTTCCTGATGTGCTGACCTCAGACCAGCGCTCGCTCACAAATCTGAGATCTGCTAGCGATATTTGAAAGCCACACGCTGATAATCGAAAACGACTAAAGCTAGGTCAAGCGTGTTTTACCTGATCTGAATTTCCCGCTGTAGCGTTAACTATTGTCCTATGGAACGCGGATTGGTCCAAAATGTCTACTTTGACGTCCGCGTTAAGACGTCAAATGTACACGTCTTAAGACGTAATTGACGTGATAACTATGAACGCTATGAACAACGTCATGAGGAAGGAGAACAGCGTCAGCAGACCGAAGGGAGTTAGCATGAATGTTACGAGGTAAAGGTAGGCCTAAGGTTTTTTTTCTCAATACAAATAATTATTCAAGTTGAAGGAAACAGAATGCTACACCAGGCTACCGAGACTACTTAAAAAGTTAACTATGTACATGTAACTGAATACCCATTACTACCCACCTGTACCTGGGACTTACTGAAATGCTAATATGAAGTGTAAACTACAGGGATGAAGAGGACTGCAAGGAAGTATCCTGTATAGTCACAGGAGTGCCATAAAAAAGAATAAATCTGTCAAAGAATAAGAAAATGAATGTGGATATATAGAATAATTAAACCAATAAGTAAATAAACATTTAAAAATCAATATATTAAATCCCTATGTTTATACTTTTATGTATTTATTTATATTTCACATATTTTTATTTACTTTTTCTTTTTTTTTTCCCTGTTCCCACATTTCCACATTTATTTTCCTACTCTTTTACAGATTTACAGATTTTTTTATGGCACTCCTATGACTCCACAGCAAAGGAGGTTTGAATAATGTTAATAAAGTTGGCTTTGCACCTAAAATGCATTCAACGCGTTTGTTAGACCTCAGTGATGTACAGTACTCGTTTTGGCCATACTAAATGTGAACATAATGTTTGTTAACAAGAAAACTGCACTACAGCTTTGATTAGACCACTTCTGTGGTATCTACAATACTAGCATATGTTCCTTTAGTAATGCTGACGAATGGTGGATGGTTAGTGACTACAATATTGTGGTGGGTCTCTTGTACTGTAGCAGAACTGTGCTTCATTATGTAAAGAACATGTTAGACACATGGAAAGTATAAACTGTACTCAAATTTTCTAAATTGTCAACTGAAATAGCTTGCCAACAGTTAGCAAACTCTTACAGACAACAGTATGGAATATGGTGAACATGAATAAATATACTAATTAAGACTAAACAACCATACCTCTCAAAATATTATTTCCACAGATTTGCTCTCATTTACCAAAGCGTCAAAATGTACAGATTTCCATAGAAATTACTCACCCACATGAACTGCTGTGTCCAAGTTTAATCACAGTTCATAATATCACTTGACTTGACATCTGTCTTGGTCAGTGACCTGAAAACATCCTCATGTGCAAATTTTAAGGACATTCACTGGCATTTCACTCTAAGTGCACCTCTGAAGTTTCCTTTGATCTAATTCAAAGAGAGGAAACAACCTGCCCTCCAGGGGCTTACTTCCACTTTCTTCACTAATCTTGTTTGGTTGATTACACGGAAGTCAAGCGCTTTGTGCAAAGTGCTCATTAGTCCTGAAGTAAACAGCAGCCTCTGTTTCTTTCTGTTTTCCTCTAAACAAACTGAGCCTCCAAATGTTTGGAGTGTTAAAAGAACTGAGAAAATAACCGTAATTATGTCTGACAAATTCAGAGGTGTTTGCTATTTAAAATATCTCGAGTGATCCTACAGTTTTAACTAATGAGTCCAGCTTTATCACATTCAATATGACAATATGAAAGGAAACAAACAAGCGTTCTGCAAAGACTTTCTACTCTTTATTTTCAAATACCTGGCTTAATTATTCTGCTTCAATATAAAATACAAGATATAACTTAAAAACATAAAAAAAAACATTAATAAAATGTATCAAATTGAAAACGTGTGCTCTTGAAATATCATCCAAGAGTCCAGCATGACTTTTTTCACAATTAATATTTCAGTCATCACACACAGTGATTGGGATAAACACAACTGAATAAGTTAAAGTTTCATATTAAATATCAAGAAGGCACTTTTATAAGAGTTATGAAATGAATTGATGAATCCCATTCGTTTGATCTGAAAATATTTCTTCCGATTAAAACAGAATTCAGTAGAAATTCTTACAGGGAATATATGTATATCTATATTTTTTTACATTTTGCTATTCCTACAAGAGTCCTGAGCTGCAGAAGTTTTACATTCAGTTCACATGAATAACAGTAAATATACAAAAGGACAATGAGGACATAAGGATTATACAATAGTTTATATAAGCAATTTCTTTCTGAAAGTAAAGTGAGAAAACTGTTGCCACTCTCATATCTCCATGCTAAATACGAAGCTGCAGCCAACCACTTAGCTCAGTACAAAGAAAGGAAACTAAGGGAAACAGTTCTGTCCAAAGGTAACAAAATTAGCCTAAAAGGCGTATCTAAGGCTCACAGTCTACCATGTCATATGTTGTTTGTTTATTCTGTTCATTGTAGTTTTAAGAGGGGTGTATGGATGTACCAGCATCAGTGATTTCCTGGAGCGTCCACTAGTTGCCTGGCCTACGAGCAAACCTCACAATGGCAGCAAGACTCCAGGAAGACACTACACCTGGCCAAGAAATTGTTTGGCACATAATACCCCCTAAAACCATGACGTGTCATGAGCTTTGTTTGGACCTTTGGACAGAACCAGGCTAGCTGTTTTACCAGTCTTTATGTTAAGCTAAGCTATTAGGCTGCAGGTGGTAGCTTCATATTCACCATACACACATGAGAATGGCATAAATCTTCTCATCTGTCAGCAAGAAGGCCAATAAGCAGATTTCTCAAAACGTCAAACTAGTCCTTTAAAGCCATTAGACCAAGAAATGTCCAAAAGTGATACCCAACATGAAAAAAAAAATGGCAGCAATACAGGACGTACACCAGCGTATAAATCTGATGTGCTGTCAGTTTTCATTACATCTCATCTAAGGCAAAGCGATATGTGCAGACAGGACACTTTATTCTAGCTGTATAAAATTGCTCAAGAACAGTGTATCATGAGGTCTGATGTTACTTGCACAAAGTGGGTCACACACGCATTATACTTACTTCACTCTGGTCAAGAGATCATCTCTGTAATGCTGTTGGATAGTGAATGGCAGTCTTATTATAAAGCTGCTCCCTGCCTCATCACCACAGGAGCAGCTGACTGCTGTAAGGTTGTGAACCATGATATCCATCACTCAAAGACTCCAACTATTATGATGAGTAAAAGGAGGAAACCTGCAGCACCACATGTAGCAAGGCAGAGAAGTTTCTGTCAAAAACAGAAGAAAAGAGGAGTCAGAGGGGTTGTTTATAAAGATCTGCACTACAAATCCTCTAAAACGTTCCACGGCTAAATGCATGAATGAATTCATGGATATATAGATGGAAGGATGGACGGATTAATGTTTGGTTCAAGGAATGGAGGTTGTGGATGTGGAAGTGTCGTTACCTCACGCAGTAATCACAGTAGGTCTCATACAGGAGGTTTAGTTAGTCCAACAGACAGGCCAACAATTAGTGCAATGACAGCAAGCAGGATCAACAGAGCAAAGGCAAGGATAATGTATTTCTGCCAAGTGAAGAAAAGGTTGTTATTTGAACTACGTCTAAAACTCTCATACTATCAAAAAGGCTATAAACAGTTTTAAGTGGTCACATGTGACTACAGTTTGCTACTTGAACTTTGACATCTTGTTTAATTGACATTTACAAATGTTTTAATTCGTGACAATTTAGCAACACATAACTAGAAAGAAACACATACCCTCCGGGATTTTTTCTGGTATCTCACTGCTTTCTTGGTCTCTTCCTTTGCACGAAAAATGTATTCGGCCGCATTGGAGATGTTCTTCTCAATGTTGTTAACCATATCCCCCTGTAAATGAGAGAATCACCATGCTTTTATATATTGTGTCTAACAGATGTATTGGGGGTGACTAGCTTTTACCATGTAACTTTATAATTAGATTTATCTGTTACCTGCGTCTCTACCAGCATTGCCATGTCCATGAACATGGCATGCAGCTCTCTGATGCTCGACTCCAGACGCATGATGTCCTGGTGTCTTGACTCTATCTCATTTACGGCCTGACGTGTGATCTGGGAATCAGAAATGATCTGAGGAGGAAATAAAGACAGACAAGGTTATATAATTTATCCAAAAACACAAGCATGTGAAAAAGGGGCTTGACAGCACACTACCTCACCCTAGACAATTTACTCCTCCACCACCACTAGATGGTAGTCATAGCATTTAATGGTGAAATAACAAGATACTGCACAGGAAAGAATGAGAAAACTTACATCAGATGTGAAGATCGATGGATTTCCACTTTCTAACATCTCCTCCAGCTCCTCATTAGTCGTCACTCTTCCAGCTAAAACCATAACAATAATTTAAAAAAAAGCAATCATTAGTTGATTCATAAATTTTTGTTTTCCCTAGAAAAAGTGATTTTTTTTTTTTTTTTTAATTGTTTGCCCACAACCAGCTCCTAGTACTTAAAATATTATACTTAAAATGTTATGTTAATGGTGAAACTAGAGGAATATAAATACAAAATAAGGCATGTTGTTTTAATTAGTGGGCCATTTTGAGAGCAGATATTTTCACTTGTCATAGTTGGTGTTGCTAATAACATTACCAATGGCTCTGCCTGTTCTGTTCAAGTGCCCCAGAAAGCCATACCAGTGTGACAGAGAGCCAGGACTGAACTAGGACCTGAAGGTGAAGCAGCTAAATTTAATTCATCCATCATTAATCTTATCACTATGGTATGTCCAACATTTTATTTGAGTGTCAAAAAATTGTGTTTGTGTGTGTGTGTATATGTGAAATTTCTGTTGTATATAGTGTCCTAAAGATTTCCACATTGGAACGGAAAAATAGTGTTAGGGCATGTACGCTACTTCCTGCTCACATTTCACAATGCAATGCAGAGCAGTTTATAAGTGCGACGATGAATCTTAAGTGTCTGAAGTCTTCAGTAAACTCTTGACTGCATATTGCAATGAGGGGTGATGAAGGCTGCAGTACAACTGTAAAATACAGGGGGAGACACAGACATATACAATAACATTTATGTCACTAGATTTTACTGTGTAGTATGGCATCTTGTCATACAACTGTAGATGTAGGCCTCTCTCTGAAATATTGAATGTGTTTTTATTCTGGGAAGAAAATGACAGAGAACATTACAACTTTCAATCAGGGTGTGTGCTGCATAAGGGCTGTTTAATAATCTTGTTCATAGTGAATAAAAGTACAAATGAATCCCAGATAAAGAGAAGCTGCCAATTGCACATCAGACCATAATTAAAAACGAAGAGGCTGTTGTCCCCCAACGCTCAGAAACTGGCTCAGAGACATAATGCTGTGCAACACAGTATCATTTACAGGGCTCAAGTAAAGACTTTATACAGAAAAGGCTGCAGCCATTCATAGCTCCTGTGGAGAAAATTGAGTCCTGAGATTTTTTTTTATATGACACCACTCCTACTTATGCCCTTTTTATTATTCCCTCTGGACCTTTGATTCATCATCTGGCATTAAAATACGGAGGACCAATGGACTGAGCTCTGTCTATGACTAAAAGATGACTTATCTGAGGCACCCTGTAATTAGTGTTCATCGTTCATGCAGCATGCTTTAAAAACAATAAAAACACGACTCTGACATTCAAGTGAGTGTTGCACTAATATCTTGAATGTAAACAACAAATATCTGTGCTTATCCCTGGTACAATATATACTGCTATGCGTTTAATCCCAGGATAATACATTTGTCTGGCAGTGTTGTGAAGCTGCTCTGTATATAAAGCCCACTGTGTGAGGAGAAGAAGCCTCATTGTAGCTCTGCTGATTGAGCTGACAGAAAAATAATGTCTCTGTTATCCACCCAGGGGACTCTGCTACAAACACACTGCTGACTTTCCCCCAAGTAATGAGAGGTGTATTGTATTGTTTAATGGAACGCCAAATTGAGATTTCATTCGAAATGTAAAAAGACACACTGGTTGAAGTTAGTCACTGCAAGACTTTAAGAATTTGGGGTTTTGAAACACATGCTGAGGAAAAACTCCACATCTCAGTGCAACTGTTGCTAAAAACACCTTGATCAGAGGACTGTTAATTTAGATAATTTGATGTTTAATCACAGTCAGCTCCTGCTGTGGTTTTCAGTTTATTCATGGATAAGGGTCGTACTTGTGACTAAGATTAGAAGTGTCTGAGGAACAAAGGAGCCCGGCACCCCTCACAGAGAAACAGCTGCTGAAACTCTATAAACAGAAAGCTTTCTTTTCCTGAAGCCATGCCTCCTGTTGTACAACCCCCTTCCCTCGGGAGACAGCTCTCTGTGCAGGTGCTTACTGTATGTCACACACCTTTTGCAATGGTTATTCCTCAGAGAGATGCAGCCAAACACAGTAAAACACACCGCCATTACAGCTCATCAACAGACATCAACGCTATCACTTCTGAAAGATGTAAATGAATGGTGTTAGTCTGTGAAAGCACAGACCGAGGTTCATGTGGTCGTGTCAAAGACAGGTGAACTACTGTTATACAGGCGGCTGAGCCCTCTGCCCGTTTCCCAGGCAACACAAACACAGCGAGGTGTCTCCTGTATCAGGCTCTTCCGCCTGCAGTGTGGAGAACTAGAGCCGCTCATTAATGCTGGCCGCAGGGACTGTGGGACACAGTCCTATTTTTTGCCTTTCACTATTGTCTCATGTTACTCATACATGCATAATACAATGCACCTGATACACACCGTCTTTGCATTTGTTTTTCACTGTCATTTTAAACAGAGATGACCAAACACACTCCTCAGAGAAATGCTGGAAAATATCAACTAGCCTGGTTGCAAAGACAAACACAATGAACACAAGCTAAAACTAACAATCGAGTGTGAATGTTAATATACTGATATACTCATTTATAGTGTATATTATTGGTGGTAAATCTCACACTGGCTAAATGTAGATTATGCTGCTACAGACACTAATGCTGCTATTTTACACATCATGGTTGATGATGTAAACCACGTTTTCAAGACATTTTTATTCATTGAACCTTGTCAGGACCTTGTACGTATCTTTATATAACTGGTTGCTACTCTCTTGTCTAGCTATTGTCTGTCTGTCTATCTGATCAGTCCTACTTCTCCAACAAGGCCTCATTAAACTTCCATAAAAACTCACAAAACAATCTAGTGTTTGTGTGTGATCAGTGGTGAAGTTGGTATGTGTAAAAGAGAAAAACCCTGACACCTTAAAGAAATCTGAACAGAATCCTGTCCTGCCGCTGGTGTCTGTTTATCAACAGTTAGGCTGGTGTCCAGAGAAGCAGAGAGGAAACCGGTGGAGTCTGTTTCCTGGATCCTGTCCTAACAGCGGCTCAGGGTTTTATTTGTCACCCTTTTATCTCTAGATTTCAACATCTGGCACTCACAAATCTTGTACGTGCAACCAAATTCAAGCCACAGTAATGTGTGTAAGGAGTATTTCATGTCAGCATTAGCAATTCACATCACTAATATTTTCCTTAAAAGCTTCAAAGATTGTTCCCTAAATAGCCTATAGCCCATCCTCTCTGGCCGGGGGGGTCCATTACGTTTCACTTACTTATCTCCAGCTGTCTCTGGATCCTTCCTTTGCTTCTTTCCCGAAAGGACACTTGCGTCTCGTTGTACTGGGTCATGACCTCCACAAACTTCCTGGACAGCACTGTGTGCTGAGGACAAGTGAAAACACAAGGACTAAGGTTGAAAATGTGGGTAAATCCAGACTGGATTTCATTGTGAATATTGTATCATTTTCCTTATTTTGAAAAGTGAGGTTTTCAGTCATAAAAATGTTTCCTGACCTGTGTTTTCTGGATCCTGAAGTCAACTGAGGATCTGTTAACCACATCATCTTTGGGCATACTTTGCTCCATGGCTTCAGAGGGAGAGAGTTATGGTACAACGTAACACAACAGCAGACGACATCAGCTTTTGTTTGGTGCAGTTAATAAATATCTAAGTGACAATCACGTAATGGTTCGACTCACATTTTAGTTTCGTTCGCACAACGTTGGCATTCCCTTTGATATTACTGGTCATCGCATCCAGCTGATCCTTTGTTCCTTCACACACAAACACACAGAGAGATAGGAAACACATCAGACTGGGTTTCTTAATGAGAAAAAATAATGTCATCCAGCTAATCACTGTGACTCTCCCTCCTGTAAATATTGAATTTACTGTGATTTCATCTTGTAACTTGGCAACAACACTGCAGAGGTCACACAGCATAAAGCACGGGCGTTTAGTTTGTTTCCCTGGTGACCATTTCCACGTCATGGATCTTAAAACATTCTAATATGTTACATTAAACTCAATCACTAATGATGCCATGGCACTGTAAAGTGCTGGAGAGTGTTTGTCTAGCAGGGTCCTCAGCCTCAGCTCACACACCGAACAAGGCCAAGGGCTGATTGTCAGGTCTTTAAACACTGTGCACATATGGCCCTGTTATATAGCTTCAAATAATTGTTTTTTTAAGTGCTAAACTGTTTCTGTTTAGTTAGAGAAAATGTGTTATTATTCATTTATGTCCACAAACATCAGCAGATGACAGCATGTTTAAACCCCTAACTGTTAAAAGGTTCATAACAGAACAATTCAAAGCCCAAACCACAGTGGTTTTTGAGTTTTGAGGCAAACTGCTGCTGTTTCCTTCACAGGTTTCCGGCCAGCCAGTCACTCATTTACAATGAGGAGGAAAATGCAACAAAGGAAGAGAGACATTTGTTGCATGTTCACTCTGTGCCTCAAAAGTCAAACTCCAGCCAAGTGTGCTCAAGGCAAATTAATGCACAAGTTAACCTTTGAAAACTGCAGACATGTCAGCATCCTGTGTTTTCTTTTTCCTGTTTTGTTTTTTTTTGTTTGTTTTTTTACAAAGACACACTTACTGTCATCAGGGTTGGGTGCAGACAGGATCATGCTGTGCATCTTCCTCACCTCCTCCACTTGGTAGGAGATCTTAT
>NW_019525496.1:3091427-3114140 GCF_002814215.2 Seriola lalandi dorsalis
TCTCTCTCTCTCTCTCTGCCTCGGGGGAGAGAAACTAGTCCACCCTCAATTAAATTTGATCAGCCATTATGATAAACCAACTAAATTAATGTAATCCTATTATATTTTGAAAAGATAGATAGTAGAGAAGAATTGAATATTACATAACCTCCATTAAAAACAAGGCTACTTCTAACTAACAGAGTACACTCTATTGTGGTTTGTTACATATAAACCACAGAGATTTTTTCTGTCATCAGATGATGAATTTTAGCTTGACAGCAGACACACCAGCAGGCAGACATGAGAAGAGTTGAGTGAATAATAGATAAGCAGGACTTGTTGACCACCTGGCCACACGGTGGCGCTGTTTACCATCATATGTATCCAAATTGACCTTGGGAACTGGAAGAGCTGATGACCTGTGGGAATTATTCTAATCACAACAGTATTTCACAAACAGAAACTCAAGAAAAGTCGAACTCTGACTCACATGTCATTTGACACTTCACTATTTCTATTCAATATTTCTACTTGGATCTACAGTGAATCGTGAATCGTCCTTTTTCGTCTGGGTTAGTGTGAATGGTTGAAATGTAACCCATTGAGAAAGCCATGAAAAGTTGTAAATAGTGCTTCAGAAGTTGTATCTTTGTAACTCCAGTGATTTCTGGCTCTGTCTGGCTTCCAGCAGACTGTTACAAAAAAACACCCATCCTCAGCAGCATCCCTGTTGTTCCCAGAGAGTCCGGGGTGTTGCCCAGTAATTTAACCCACTATCCAAAACTTGTTAAACTGTTAATACGTATCTTTTATCCAAACAACATTTGGATCGCAGAGCGCAGATCTTGATCTCATTCATTGCCGGCGCAATCTCAAATTACGCACAAATACTGCCATTTACGCAAAGCTCTAACGCCCCACCTCAGAAGATCCAAAAATGACATCACGTTTTGCATTTCCCACGTTCAGTCCAGAAACCCCAGTACGCCTCCACGGAGCTTCTCTACTCTTTGCAGTTTCCAGATGCAGGCACAGAAACTCCAAGAAACAAGTACTAGTTCAATGTGAGAATTAAGATCAAGGATTACAGTTTTCTGCGTGGAACTGGAAGGTTGGCTTCACATTTTTATCATGAAAGAGAAACTTCTTAAGTCTTTCTGCCTCCTGCCAGAACACTAAATTGATTCCTTTTTTTTTGGTTCTAGTACTGGTATTATTATTTAACTGTATTCCAAAGTTTGGACTCATGGACTGATCAGAAGTTTTCACATCTTGGAATAATGAGTGACTCCTCCTGGATTCATTTTTATATGGGGATTTAACAGTTGTTTTTAGAAAAGACTGTATATGGTACATTTTCCAAAAGCTATGGAATTTTCTTTGCGAATTAACCTTTTTGCAGCTTTTGTCTCATGCATTAAGGTAAGATTACTGTAGTCCTATAATCCTCTAATGTTATGGTCTGTATAGTCATCTGTTCTGTAGCAGCCTTTATAAATAACATTCGATTTCTTTACAGGTTTATGCTCAAGTGGTACAACCTGTGAAGCATCCAGGTAGTAATGAATTTTTCTACGGGTGGTGTGATTGCTTTCATTTTTCCATACTGTTTGAAATTTAAATAAGATGACATTATACAGCTATATGCTGGATCAGAAATATACAGTGAGCTGCGGTAAGAAAGTGTTTCACCATCTGCTAACTCTCAAACCAGAGGATGTTGTTGATTTGTTTACTGCTCTTATCAATAATCAGAATAGTCTGTTGAATCAACAACTTTTATAGCTGTTGTGCTCATTATTATCAATCTTTTATTCCTCACCAAAAAAAAAAATCCAAATTGGAGTGCCAGGAAAATAAATTTTGAGTAATGAGACAGAGCTTGATTGGGGGAAAAGCCCTTTTCTGGATTCTTGTTTATTCGTGAACTCTCCGTCCAGGCCTGCAGGTGTTGGCCACGGCCTCACATTATTGGCCTCTCGATGCTGTGGACGGAATCCATGAACTGTGGGACCAGATTGGAAACAGACCAGGTTATGTTAACGGAAGCAACATAAGTATGTGCATACATAAACAGAATGTATATACTCGTGGGAATGCACCACCTAAATGTCTTTCTCTGATTGCTCTCTGCATGGTCTCAAGCTGTTTTTCACCACCCACCTTCCAGCCACAGCCATCATGCTTTTTTAAATGTGTTGAGAGCTTTTAGATTGTATGTCAGATTTATAAACTGAAATTGATGAAGTAGCTGGTGTGTGAAGTAATTTATGATTTAAAATGCTGCACTACTTTACATATAGTATCCCATAATCTGGAGGTGGTAAAAGACTGAAAAAATGTAAGGAATGGATAAGTTATTCCGCATTTTAGAGTTTGCAGGACTGAAAGATCGTTACTACGTGCATTGAGTTTACAGCCATGTTGTGAATAAATTGTTTAAATAAGTAAATAAGTTTTAAATTATGATAAAGTTGAAGAGGGATCAGGTATAGACTTGAGCATGATGTGTGGAGTCAGTGTGAATCCTCTTTGAGCGCTGCTACCGTGCGCTCAGCTCAGCATCACTCCGTCTCATACCTGCACACCACGTCCCTCCTGTTGTCTTCCTTTCACTGTTCTCCTGTGTCTTCTGTGTCTATGTAGGTGTGAATCATTGTTTTTCTCCGTTGTCTTTGTCCAGCACTCAGAATCCACAACCACACTGTGCTCCCCTCCTCCCATAACTCTTCCTATGTGTATACCAATGACTCTGCCTACACTAACATTTCTGCAACAGTAGGTGAGGATCAATCACTCTCTGCTCACTGAAATTCACTCCTGCATCACCCATTGCTCTCTGTTGTCGTCTCTGTGTTTACACACAGTTGAGCTGAGCACGTCACACTTTTGTCCTTGTTCAGTCTTTTGCCTGTTCAGCACCACATGAGGAATTTTAATCATTTGTTGTTGTTCATTAGCTTTTAGTCAAACCAGAATTGTAACATATGAATACATCTAACTGAGTCTGTTAATGCTCTTGGTGTGGTTTTATGAGATACCAAGAAAGCATAATCATCAGTTGCAAAACAATTCATGATTAGTTTACTATTAAGGGTCTTTTGATAATTTGATTTGTTGAATGAGCAGATAATTAAACATTATGAATATTTTGGCCCTGAAATAGACATTTTCAAGCAAAATCATATCTCTGATTTGTGTTTGCCGCAGACATTGTTGAAGGAATGGTTAACAAGGGCATCTTTCTGAATGGAGATAACGGTGGTACCTTCCTCCACTTTGGAAACTACCAGAACTCTTGCATTAGTGATCCTACTTTGTGCGGTCCTGACGGTGAGTGTCGTTTATGCACATGATAATTTTGCCAAAAAAACATTTCTTTGTGTTGATGGTTAAAACTGATTTTCCATCATTCTCTAGGGATTACCTTCTCCTTTTTCTGGAAAAACCATGAGGCAGAGTCCCGCTTTGCTGTTGCCTCTGGAGGGAAAGTTATCTCCAATGGCTTCTCTGTCTACACCAATCCCTTCGGAGGATATGTGGAGTTTTACACTCGAGGCAACAACCACAGATGGAAGGCCAACATCAGAGTTCCAGGTACTGTGAATCAATCTGCCTTCGTATCAAACAGTGTTCCTTTAATTTCCATAGGCACCCGTGATGAATGCATTTTTGTTCTATATATACACTTTTTGTTTTCAACCATAAATTGTTAGTTATATAATTGCATTCATGGTTTGGTTAACTCAAACCAGATGTAGCCGCAGGCAGTTGATTTGGCTAGTCAAGGATACCTTTCATAAATCACTTGCTGTATCACAAAACATAAAAATATCATGGATGTGTAATGAGATGCAGTCACTTCCCTCTTAAATACAATAATGTTTGGTGAGTACAGGTCCACTTAGATGAAATGTGAAACATAATAAAGCTCAGAGTGTGACCAATACTTTGCATTCAATCCTGAAAATAAGATTTGTATTCTAATGAGATGAAATGATTTGGAAAACTGTTATGACAAACTTGAATAAACCATATGAGGCTTAACGTTTTACAGGTCAGTGCTTAGTACTCAAATGACTTATGTCATCTATGTTTTTGCAGCAGTTAGTCAAAGTTGTGTTCACGGGGCGTCATAACTCAATTTTGATTTCAGTATTCAGTTACAGAGGATCAAACATCATCTGGTTCTCATACAGCGTGACATGTCCAACTTTCAGGACATACTGTCAAAATCTGTCAGTTCTCTCCCTTGTGTGTCACGAGTGTGAGGTAAAGCTTTGAGGGGGGCTGATTAAACCTTGAGGTGCCCTCTGACCATTGTGATTATCAGTAAAGGCAAAGAATGTCACACTGTAGATCAAACTCTCTGCATGAAGAGGTGAAAGAGAGATTTGAACTGGTTAAAGTGGGGGGGGGGGTCTTTGGCACACATGGTTTATATTCTAACCACAAATGAGATGTGTTCTTGGTTGTTGTGCTCTTCTGGCACAAGTGTTTTCAGACAGTGAATGTATTGTCTTTTGGGACTCCCTTTATTGTCAAAATACCTCAGAGAAAATAGAAAAGAGTTTGTAGGACCACACCAGACTGTGGCCTGGAGTTCTTAACAGGATTTATGTGGCTTTATATCATAAAATAGCAAAGACAATTAAAACGTTTAGAGCTGACAATTAGTATATTAATCTATTAGTCGATGAAAATGAATCACCAACTACTATGATTAACAATTAATCATTTAAGCCATATTTAAGAAAGCGAATTAATCATAATTACTTTAGTGATCCCATAACTTTTTATCAAGCTCCGTCATCTGGTCAAAATTTTCATCATGTCCAGTACTTTAGTTTTTGAAGAAGTACCTGCCAAACCGATAAAGTATTTATATTCCCATCAGCCTCAGCTGCAGCTAATTTTAGTTTTTTGTGCTAACTATTTAGCAAACGTTAGCATGTTAACACACTTTTGCATGGCTATTCAAGTGGCGGCAATCAATCAAGCCCGACCAGCCCGCTGATCAGTTGTTTAATTATGAATAATTTTTTGCTACAATAAATCATCTAAACCACAGAGGTGAACAGTTACACCACTCCCAGACAGTAACAGCAGTGTCTGGTGTCAAAATGTCACAAACTTTCAACTATAGTTTGTGTTGTGTGTAGGGATGGTACGGCTGTAGTATTGATGAGGTCTGTGATATCTCTCTCTCTCTCTCTCTCTCTCTCTCTCTCTCTCTCTGTCTCTCTCTCTCTCTCTCTCTCTCTCTCTGAGCCTGTGTGTGTGAGGGGTGGCGGCGGCTCTGTCTCACACTGGAGCACCTGGAGCTCACAGACACACACACAGAGACGTTGCTTGTAGTGACAATGGCGGAGAGAACTAAACGTAAAGTGGGGTTCAATCTGAAATGGACAGAGCATCATTTGAACTGTCGTTCAGAAATTCAGTTTGAGTTTCAGGTCCCTCAGAGCAGGGGCGGATTTTATGACTTGGGGGCAGCTGGTGAACTACTGCATAGTAAATACTATCACAGAAAAAGTCCTGTAGCAAATCAGTGTGTATAACATTTGTTTTACATTTCCATTTTTAAAATCAGTCTATAATAGTGAGTTTTTTCTAAACAATGCTGTTGGAGTTTGCTGAACGATACATCATCTTAACAATACCCATCCATAGTTGTGTTGCATCAAATGCACCGTCAAGTTCTGTTGCATTCTCTTTGCTCTCTTCTGTTGTTTGCCTCTTTTTGTCACTGATATGCGAGACAGCTGACATGATGTGTTGTAGAAAACTTGTTGATATCGCAGCTTATTTTGCACAGAAAATCAAATGCAATATGGCAAAATAGCAGTTTTGAAAATGTGGTGCCATGTTGTATTAAGTGTACATAATGAGAATTGCTCAGGGAAATGTCCAGTTGAATAGCCCTGCACTAATGTAAGATGGTGAACATGGCGAACGTCAGCCTGTTACTGTTGTCACTGTAACATGTTTGCATGCTGATGTTAGCATTTAGCTCAAAGCACTGCTATGCCTCACAGCATAGCTGTAGACTTCCCCTTCAACCAAAATTTCCTGTTCCAGCTTTTCAGATTTAAGGACTTGTTATTGTCAGATATGACAGCACACTGAATGTATTTGGGTTTTAGAGCCGTGTTTTGATAAATCGAGCTAGTTGAGGGCATCACATTCTGGGAAATTACAACGTGCATTTTTCATGATTTTCTTTTTACATTTCACAGAATAATGGATTAATGGATTTATCAAGAAAATATAGTCTGTTGATTAACAGATAATGAAAATAATCATTAGTGTTTTGTCAGAACATAAGTGATGTGCAAAGCAGTTGTTTTCAGTGTCCCGAATCACTGGAGTCAGTTCATTAAAAAGATTCTAAAGATTCATTCACCGAGTCGTTCAGTCCCACTCACTAACCTGAAAGACGGCTGAATGGTGTACGTTCAAATCCTCAGCATCTGGAACTTAGACAAACATGCCAAAAATTTATGTATATTTTGAATGTTTTTAGAATATCTACAGTTCGGCACTACTCTCGAACTTGCTGGGCCTGATTACGGCTGTTTGAGCCGCTGAGTATTACTCAGGGCTTAAGTTCACTGCGTAGTACATTCAATGAATGAATCACTTATCATGCACCGTTCCCTCACAGTGAAAGGGGTGAACGAGTGAGTCCTGCATTCGCTCACAGTGACTCAGTGAGAATCACGTTACTTCAAACAAATCAATGACTGGAATCACACTCTCTCATTGAGTGAGTGCATCCCTGCACATTTGCTTGCGAGTGCACCTCCTGCTCTATGTTTGTTGCAGAAAATTAGCAACAAAAAAATGTTTAGATGAAAAGCCATACTACTTATACCTGAATTTCCTGTCTTAAAATTTGCAGTGCTTATTTTGTCAAACTGCTGCTTATAATTCTACAAAAAAAAACATTATTGTTCTCTGTTTTCTCTCTCAGGGCCTTTCTGGACGCACATTCTCTTCACATGGACAAAAAAGGCTGGTCTGAAGGTCTACATCAATGGGACTTTCACTGTCAGTGACCCTGCTGGCAATGTCTCAGAGAACTATGGAGACCCCTACCCTGACCTTGTCATTGGAACTGGCAACGACAGGGCGTACGGTCACTACGTAACAGGCGCTTTTGACGAGTTTGTGATCTGGGAAAGGGCCCTTTCTGCTGACGAGATTAGGCTGTACTACAGTGCCGCCATAGGTAGGACATCAAGCCCTTGTGGAAACTATTTCCTGTCAATGGAGGACATAGCATATCTATTATAACGCTCCCTCCCTCTTGACTCTGCACTGAGGAAATAGGGGTTAAAAAGCAATTTCCGTCTTTCTCCTCTCCACATTCCGTCCACGGCATTCATGCATAACAACAAGATGTTAAACTGTACAAATATACTCCACTTCCCTGTCAAATGGTTCCTCTTGCACAAAACATTTTCATGACCTTCCATCATACAAGTGCCACGGCTCACATAGTTCTGCCTTATAAGTATTTATAAGAGTGCAAAGGCAGGTTGGGTCGCGGGGGGCAGATCATTTTGATTAAAAGTGACAGGTTATAACATGCTAAGACAAAAACCCCCAGACTCTGTTTTTGTTCTTTTGCTGTTTACCTCCATGGTCAGTAGATTGCCATAAATGGAGAAAAAAAAGTTGACATTTACGAGAACTTCGAAATAATGTTTGTGCGTGATAATCCACATTAACTAAATTTCTTGGTAGTGTGAGAAAGGTTCGAAACCTGATGAAATGAACCTTTTCAGCTTAACAAAGGCTGAATCACCTTTTGTTGTGGATGAAACAGTCTGATTAGTGAGGGTTGTCTCTTCCATCGTGTGTATGGGGATACATGAAAACTATTACTGTGTACTGCCGGAGCTTCAGCTGGTCATAATGTGTGAAGCATAAAGTGCAGACTGCCTTGATTTCTTCTTCGAAGTCGTTACCAAAAGCAATATATTCCACAGAACATTACCAGACGCAAAGAGCCTGACTGTTATGGTTACAGAAAAATATTTTTACTTCTCCAGAGCACTCATATAAAATGTTGCATTGAACCAAAGAAGAGCAGGACTGGTTCACAGTGATACCTCTAATGTGGGTCCATATATGGCCATTTTCTGGTAGCTAGTTAATGCCGCCTTTATGAAATGACAACAAAGATATAAAATGTACAGAAGCTAGTGGCAGAGTATAATGTGGTTGATTATCCCAGTTTTGTGGAGGTTGTAATCTATCTCCTTTCATGACTGGGCATGGTCCAGCCTCGTAAACTGCAAGCTGTAGGGTGATAAAGTCCAGCTACATTGCAGCAGCCAGGCCTGGTCAAGTTCAACAAAGGGCCTAATAACAAAATGACAAAAAGGCAGGGGCTATCTAAACTGGAAAGTCCACCAGAGATAAAAAGTGAATTACAACCATCTATACAGGTCAATAGTGTGGTTCCTATCCTATTTTAATAGAGCCCTGTGTATTGTCTTTTCTAGGTGAAGCCATTGCCTCTGCCACGACACCCAGATTCTCCAAAGAGGTCACTTCAACGACGCCAACAGTCGTAAGTGTGTAGCTTCTGACTTAGCAAGGCTCAGAGTTGATACCTAAGTATAATTTTATACCACATGTTTGAACTATCAAGGTTTTCCTGACAAATACAGCATCCAAATTGTATGACAAATTTGCAGAAATGTTTAGAGCCAAAATAAGCACAGAAGAGAGATGACGGCCTTTGCTTGACTCAATAGAAAGACAAACTTCTTATTGAGCTGTTATTTCCTTTTGAAGATAGAGGAGTTGGGAGGAAGGATATTGAGAGCACATGTGAATAGACTCCTGTTTATTGAAAGGCTTTGGAGGTAGAAAACGGATAAAGAAATAGAGTAGAGTGGAGACAGCTGCTCAACCCTGCACACAAAATGGTTCCCTTTAGGGCACTGGACTGAAGGAGAGCAACACTGAATCACTTGTCCAAAGAGTATTCCCTGAATCGGGCTATCAGTCACTAAACATCCTGTGTATGTTGGAACTCCGTGCTCCTTCGGAAAGTGCCTCCTGATAGTGAACCTCATTTGATGCCTGATGTGTTGTTTCCCCAGAGAGCCACTGAAGTGAGTCCTCCTGTCGTCAGCAGTCAGAGCGAGGAGGTCCAAAGCTCCCAGGACCCGGAGTCCATGCCAGTGTTGGGCTTCCTAAAGGCTCTGCCCAATCGGACCATTCCTCACAACACTGCCAACAACCTCACACAGGTCAGTCCCACACACACACACACACACACACACACACATGAACGCACACACATGTTACACTTGCAAAACCAGTTCACACACAGACGCAATGCCCACCCATGTGCATATGATGCAACAGTTCCGTGATGTCCATTTTCTTCCACCCAGGCTTTTCTCAAAAGTGTGGAAGAAGTGCTGTCCTCTCCAGGGCTGCCAGAGGTAAATGAGTTCACACTGTTGTTGTGCAACGTTCAAACATGACATAATGAAACATATGCAATTTGGTGAATGCTTTAATCCAAGGCACTTAAGAGATCCATGAGTTTGAAATTTTAACACAGCATATTTTTGGCATAAGTGGTGCCAGCAGCAATAACCGTATCTGGCAGTGTACCCGCACAGGATTGCAGTATGTAGTCAAATACAGTGGTGTAAATTGTATAAGACAGTACCGCTGACTATAAATTGCTCTACAAGACAATGCTTTGAAAAATTTTTTGCAGCTTTCTGTACTGTATACTCATCCTGGCCTCTCATACACAAACACAAGAAAGAGAGACATTCTGAGCAAGTGTGTGGTTTCAGTACATTTAGTGCTCAGAACTAGCACGCCTGTTTTTGTAGGAGCAAGCTGAAACAGATGTCGCTGTACGAGAATGTAAAACTGCAGATACAGTGTTCAGTAAAGCCCCTTTTGACATATCTGCGATTACCTTCTCTGATATGTCAGAAAATTTCACATTTTATCAAGATTTGTATGGCTTTTAATTTAAAACTACATAGTCTGTTAATGTGCTGTTTGCATTTTTTTTGTACTTGATACAATTCAATTTCATCAAATTCATATTATATTTATTTTAACCACCTTATTGCAACGTCCAGATGCATATGTTTGTGTGCAATAACACATCCTACATATTTGTAAGTAATCTTAAACACAATGTAAGTTTTGAGGGAACAAATAAAACATTCTTCTTCTTACAAATGAAAAGTTGAATTCATATGAAACAAAACGCACAATTGTTCAGTACAGTAAACTTCAGGGTTTTGCTGGTCCAGTGTTATATTGTATGACCAAGTGAGGCTGTATGGCTAATATTAGCTAATGTTAACAAACATTAGATGAATATGTCTGTATAACGAACAGTACTGAGTCACTCCCCTGACTTTATGACTCTTCTCCACTTGTGCTACTATTAAATAGCATAGCATTGGAGCCAAATGCTAAAAAGTAGCATTAAACATATTCCCATAATTGTCATTTGTAGCCAAAGTGGCCGCTGTCCAACAACAGTTATATGGTCCCACTTTAAATGTTAATTTGTTAAAACCTATATTTGTTTTACTACAGCTTTTTCTTATTAGTTTGTTATCATGAATTAAAGGGGTGCTCCAGCTTCATATTGCACTCCCATAAAGTTGGGGAACTCAAGAGAGAGTTTAAAAAGAATGGACAAAATCAAAGCAAAATAGGCAGAGACATCCTGACTTTTACTCCCTGTGGGTCAAGCTCTAAAAACTCTGGATCCTGCATTTGCCATAATGCAATCAATAGCATAATTTACTTGTTCCTTCCTGCCTGCTAAATACCCATGTTTTTCAAACTCCTGACAAACTGAGATAACCCTGACGACATTGTCACGGTTATTTTCTAAGTTCCCTCCATAATCACAGACCTTATACAACTGCCGTCACATGCTGAGGACTCTTCATAACAAGTGAATTGGCCTTTGTGTGTAAAATTGGCGGAGTGACCCTTTGAATTGACATAATTTATATTTGTAAATTGAGCCTTGTAAGAACATTTTTCATTTTAAAAAGATATGACAGAATCCGATAGGTCAGCATGAATCAATGCTGGACATTGACTGTGAATTGATTGTGAACACTTTTGTGTTGGATCATTGTTGAGCAGCAGTCCACCCCTGTGGTCAGCGGTCTGATCGAGACCGTGGACAGAGTGATGGAACACATGGTGACTAACCTGGAGCCCAGCCCGAACTCTCTCATCTCCCTGGGTGGAACATCTTTTGTTGCAGGTCAGTATGGTGTCATCTCTCCATAAGGTGACTCACTGTTTGTAGTTTGTGTGGACACGGTTAGGGTAGAAGGACATGGAGCGTCAAGCTGACATCATTAGTTTTCTCATTCAGAGGACAAATGCGGGTCAAATAAGCAGGGGTCATCCCGCTCCACTTTGCCTCTCATGGGTGTGGGTCTTCTTCTTTTTTCTTTTTTTTCATAATATTTTGTTTGCCACTAAGCCTGCTTGTGTCTCCCAAGGGTTGCTTGACATCTTTGATCCACCCCTGATTAAACAGATTGGTCTTGTTGCTTGCTTCTCAGTTTGTTCTTCTCAACAGTTCTGACTTTTTCTAATATCTGACCCTCACAGATTACTCTTTGATGAAACTCCCACTGAACTACAACCTGCCGCATTATCGCTTCCCCACACAGGGCAAGAACTACATCTCTGTGCCAGGGGAGGCTTTCACCATGCAGTGTAAGTGCAAATATTGCAGACAATCAGTGAAATGTCTTGGGTGATGTACAAAACGGACCTTTGGTATCTTGAGGATTCTCTGTATAGAAAATAGTAGCCAGGTTGAGTGTGAAAGCTGCACATTATTTGTGCTCTGATTCAGCCAAGAGAAAATTGTCCAGCTGGGAGACCCTTGTTATTTGGCCAGTAATTTATTATGCTTAGATTTAAGACTACTAACACAACATACAGTGTAGGACAGGAGTGCCATGAGAGCTTTTGTGTGGCTTTATGGTGCACCGTAGAAATCCAGCCACGGCTTTAATGTTGGCAGTTACCCTTTTATTCAAAACAGAAAGAATGAGAGAGAGAGCACTTTTTCTCCACTTTCCTCTGTCATTAAAAAGAATGGACTCACATAGTGGAGTGAAGGAGAGCAGTAATTACAGTGGGCATTAAAACTCAGTTTGTTTGACTTTGTGTTCAGGTCAGATTCCCTCGGCTCCACCTGGCCGCTGCGTGCACTGCGTTGCGAACGAACACTGGAATAAACCGTTTTAATAATTCATTAAAGGACTATTATCAGAAACGGAATATATGTTATTGCCTGACACACGAGAGCCAGGACCAAATTAACTCATAGCTCTGAATACCTGGCTGTATGCAATGCTCCAAGGGGAGGTTTTATATTCTAATTAAATACAGAGAATGCGACACATTGGTGTTTTTGGATACTTTACTATATTTTTTCTCATTCTCTCTCCTTCTGGCCACCTCGAGATCTCTTGCAGGACTTCCTGGGGGTCATGCTGTTGATATTATTTTTTGGAAGGTTAGAAACTCTCCTGCAGCATATACACCGCCCTTTTTTTTTTGACATCAGCAAGCTTTTGTTGTCTCAGTCAGTGGGGCCCGGGAAAAAAAGCCTTTGAAAGGAGGAACACGACCATTAAGGATTTCCTCCAATTTAATTGTTTATCTTGCAGTATTGATGTGGGACCGAGCTGGAAGATAGGTCAGATTAGGGGCGGGGGATCAGACCCCCTGCTCTCCTGGTGAAGTCATGTAGAGGTTTCATAAGACTTCCCAACATCCACGTGGTTTGCAGCCCTCTCCCTTTCACTCTTGTGCGAGTATACAGTCCTGTTAGCCTGCCAGTGCCAGCGTGCGGCGGCAAGAAAGCGTTAATTAACTTCCCTTCTTTGTGAGCATTTTAGCAGCACTGCTTTACATTCCCAGCACTCTGTCCATGTCTTTCACATTCAACTATAATTTTTTTTTTTTTTTTTTTTTTCCTTAGCTCAAACCACGATCGTTGGCCTCTTCTACCACAACATGCACAACTACTACAATGAGATCAGCCCTGTTAAGACCAGGTAAGAGGAAGGGACAGCACCCACAATCAAAGGTTAACTAAAGTTAATCTAATCACATTTAAATTTAAAAGCTTTGCCATACCAGTTTTGTTTTGGCAAGGGATTTATCCAGGAAAATAGGTTATAAACAAAATCACTGAGTGTAAATATGAATTTTCTCTTTGTACTTCCTGTGTGGGACATCAGGTCCACCGGCGCTAAGGCGCCTCTGCTTCCTGAGACACAGGACAGCTGATGCCTGGAGCCAGGGCCTTATCTGTCCTCTCGCCTATCTCTCATCTCACCACTCAACCTCCACTGACTGATACACCCTGCTATTAGCGCTACATACCCACCCCTTCCCCCTCAGTTATTGTCCGGACCAGTTTGTTCCACTCATGCTACAATGTTTATTTTTTACCAAACCTGACACAGCAGCGATTAAACAACATGTTTTTACCACTTTATACTTTGTAGAAGTTAAAGTACAGAGTGTGAGATAGGTGACAGTACATTTGGAGATGTCTGTTGCTGATTGTTTTTATATGGCTCTCTCACTGCCGGGCTCCTCTGTGGGTGAGAGAGTACCCTTGTATCATTGTAGAGAGGTGATGTTTGTCTGATCCCAATGTCACATATCAGATGATCTTGGAAAACTACAGATGCAATACTGGTGTTGTCAGCGGGACTGATTATAGACAGATGATCAAAGTCCCACTTAAATGCTACTGCTCTGGGCCCATGTGTAACACTTCTATGTTGATGTGTGTGCCAGATTTTTTTTCTGATTTATGTGACTGTTTCTGTCTCTCTAGACCTCTTTTTTCTCTCTTTCTTTCTACTAATTTCTGCATTTGTTTTTCTCTGTTCGTTGCCTTTCTTTTCTTTCATCTTCTATGTTTTTCTCTCTTTTTGTGCCTCTTAGGATTAACGAAGCAGCCGATTTCAAGGATCACAAGATCCAGGTAGCAAGCTGTCTAATCTCTCTGAAAGTGGAGCCTTCACCAGCCTTGTCAATCAACCTCTCAGGAGCACCACTCATCAAGATCGTCCTCACCCACGTCCTGGTAAGATTCAACCCATATTTTGTCCTACTTTCTTTGTATTTGACTCATGTCTTTATCTGCCTTTTACTTTCTGTGTGAGTCGGTCATTCTGGGAAAATGGACAGCTTTTCCAGTTGGTAGGAGCAGGGTGCTGGGTGTGGGACTCCCACCTTATCAGTGGAAAGATGGCAACGGTCTGCCTGTGGCTACAGTAGCCGGATCCCCCCATATGAAATCTATCAGCTCTATTTTTGGCGTTCTGTTATGTAAGTAGATGAGTGACTGTCACTGACCGAAGCTTGTGCAGCCGGGCACTCACCAGCACAAAGAGTGAAACCTATTTTGGTTTTCATTAGCCTGCCTAAATTTTCCCTCACGGAGCATGTGGCTTCCAGAAAGCAAACTGATTGTGCACATTTGAACTGTAGGCTTAGGGTGCTTTGAAAGGAACAATAACTTTATTTTATGAACAACATGTTTTTTTCCTTGCTGCTTTATGGCAACGGCTGTGCCAGTTTTCCTTGGGAAATGCAGTCGAAACTCATAATAAAAATTAACTTAAAAATGTGTATTGCATTAGCTTGCTTCCTTGTAAAATCAGAAATGCAGCAGTGTATTTCACAGCCATGTATATTTTTGTACATTTTTTGCACAGTAACTGGATTTTGAAGCCATTCTTTTAATCTAAATGAATTGTGTGAATAGCCTAATTGATCATACAATAACAATGATAATTCAGTAGACAAAACCAGTGGACTAAAGCCCCAATAATGTAGTCCTGTTTACTTTACAAGACCTTAACAAGAATTATTCACTTTCTATTGAAGTGAATGACCAATATTCTTTTTCTCTCCTCACTCATAAGAGTTCAAATCAAAACCATGCGGCTTCATGAAACCATGGCAATATTGCTTTGTTTGCCTTCATTTTCCCTGGAGAAATAAATGTTTATGCTGCAATTATCTGGCCTGGGTTCTGTGACAATGATTACTGTGTTTGTTTTAGTGGACACCATGGGAGAGGGCTCATAATCTCCTTTGTTATGGGGGTGCTGGAGATGCTCACCAGCTCTGCTGTCTGTTAAGTCAAGGTGTTTCTGTTTTAGTTGGACTGCCTTTAGCTCTGATGTAAGGATAAATCAGGTTTCTTACATTCTTTCCTCTCTAACCCATGACAAATAAGCTGTTATACTTATTACTAATGCATACTGATTGGAACGCACCGTGCCAGCACTTTCATGCTTTACTAAGGCCGCATAGTTTGGATTTTATATTTAGGAGCTGCATCGTAATTTGGCACACAGTGCTTTTGGCTGTGAACACGTCCAGGAAAGGGGCTGTTTTGCTATAACTGGATTGCAGCACAGACCTGTGGTTGGATTTAGTCAAAAAGTGACTATTTTTGGAGTTTTAATGTCTTTGGCAACTAGTGGATACTTATCACCTCCCTAGCTTGGAGGCAGGGAGGGCGGCTCACACAGCATGTGGCAAACCTTTCCCGCCATTGTTTACGTTGCATTTACTCTCTGCACAAGTTAAACCTTAAAGATGTCCTCTCATGGCACCAGTTCAGTGGGCTAGAGTAAGTGATTTGCAACTGACCTCTCTGTTTATCTCCTGAGAATAGACAAGCACCCAGTGACTTCATTAAAACCTAGCAGGTGGGCTGACTGTGTCTAAAGCAGAAATATGTCAGCTTCCTCATCTGTCTTTTCAGGCTGTCATGGTTACAACAAATCCTGTGCGCCACCTCTAGTACTGTACAAACAATCACCTACTGTCATGGCTCAAACCCAAATGTCATCCATTTTCTCTATCTGACACTTACCATGATAAAAAAGTACCGTACCCTGGATTGATGGAGTCACCGACCTGTAACAAACCTTGTGACATGGCAGGTACCAGTCAGTGAAGGTCAAAGCCATGCGATGGGTTATCTGAGTGACCTTGCACTCTTGATTGATGTCCTCTGAGCTCACTGAAACAGCTCGCTGAGGTCATGCCATTCCCAGCTGACTCAGTCAGAGCCGAGATGCCGCCGTCTCGCGTTATGTGGCACGGAGTGGGTTTGATACCCAGACAAGGTGTTATCAAGGCTGCTGGAGGCCCACGCGCTTTCTCACGCCATTCGGCTGTGGTGTTGATTGGACCCTGGCTCCATCAGTGATTTATGACTCCTGTCTGAGTCCAGTTCAGTTTGAGAGGCCTGAAGGAGAGAAGAAGAGAAGAAAAAGGAGGGTGGGAGGCACTGGGGTCTGTAGTTAAACATTAATACATACATAAAAAGGCTGACACCTCCTCCCTGCCCTCTTCTTCTGTCAAAGCATCACACTGATGGTATGAAGTGAATGAATGGAAAGATTGATTTCATGAGCAAAGTCGATTTATAGGGTCAAAACTGAGAGGATTTAAAAAACAGATTTTGACATGGGGGCCTGACTTTACAGGCTTATAAAGCAGTGTGTTAGTTTGGCGGACGAGGCGAAGGGTGGAACAGGGTGGCAGCACTGGTAGAGCGGTGGTGGCCTCCACCTGTCCTTCAGTTCACTTTTATGTGTTTCATTTCTGATGTAATGTAGAACTTCAAACCATTAGCTTTAAAGAAATAGTTTTATATTTATTTTATTATCTGCTTTCTGGCAGAGAGTTAGAAGAGAAGAAGATTGATATCACTCTTCAGGGAGCTATCTGTAAGATTCACTAGCGTTAGCATTAACAGCTGTTTACTTAACCAGTCTAGAAGAAACATGGGAGTTCAGCATCAAACTTCATTCCTTTACTTGCCAAGAGCTGTCTCCAGCAGTGGAAAGCAACACCAGTGTTAACTCTTGTCTCTATCCTGTCTTTTCTTCTACTGAAGTTAGCACGCTAACCAGCACATTTCTTTGTAAAATTTGTAGAACTTACAAATAGCCACTTTAAGTCTGTACATCGAATATGAGGCCACAGCTAGCCGCTAGTTAGTTTAACTTAGCTTAAAGACTGGAAACAGAGGGAAACAGCTAGCAGAAAAGTCTGCTTACCAGCACCTTTAAATCTCACTTATTAGCATCACTCAGTTCAGTTCATTCATTCAGGCAGTACACTTTTTTATCAGGGGTTATGTGCTGGGCCACTTCTTGGCCTGCCGTTGAAGAGCTTAAGAGCTGAATTAATTTTTCCTAAAATGTCAAACTCTTACCTCTTCTTTTCTAACACACTGAATAAAAGTTTAATATATTTGATAATATATTTAAAGTAAGTAAAGTAAGTTAAAACCTAAGAAAATATGAGTATTGAATTTATCACACTGACTCAGTTGACCTAATCATTACTATCAGTAAGTGACTGGACAAGTTTTCCACTAGGTTTTCTCCATCGGTTCCCTCCCATAATTTAAAGAGCATGAAGGAGAGTTTGATGGGAAGTGAGTAAAGAGGTCAGGGGCAGAAAGGGGAACTGGGTGGCCTGTGTTTACAAAGATGTCTAGACTTGTTGGAGCTTCCTATACGTGTGGAGAATAATGGATTAATTGTTCAGCAGCTTTGAAAATACACACACAAAGGTTATTTAACATTTTCTGATACCCTGGCTCTTAATCATTCAATCTGGTATGCCAGTGCTGGTATCAGTTCTTTTTCTGCCACAATAATAACTGCTATTTATTTTGCCAGTCTTTTTATAACTCCCAGCACACGCCCAGCTTAAACCTTGTGGGCAAAAGCTCTCCTCCTTCTCTCTCTCCCTCTCTCTCTCTCTCTCTCTCTCTCTCTCTCTCTCTCTCTCTCTCTCCCAGCCACCCACACCCATCCATACTCCAACGCACACATACAAACAGGGACTCTGTGAGCCAACATACTGATCAATCACAGATGGCGGTCTGGCTATTGCTATGCCTCTCTTGCTAAAAGATTTAGAGTCTCTTTCTACAGCTCCTCCCAGCGCCCCCCTTTCTATGACCACTCCAACCTCGCGACCACCACCTCCTGTTACGTGCTAAGCAGAGCAGGGCTTTAGCCCAGAGGAAAAGTAGAAAAGGTGCTGGTGTTGATTCTGTCTATATGAGTGTTTCTATAGGCTCAGAGTATGAGGGAAATAATGTTCAGCTATTTTGACAATGGAAGTCACTTTTCTTGAATTACAGAGTTTGAAATTATCACTGAATATCATGCGCTAAAAATGTTATTAGCACCTTATTTGATGTAGTATATTTCCCACATTTAAACTTCTCTGCAAAGGCTCAAAAAATAGCCCTCAACTTATGAATGCAAACATATTGTTCCTGCAGAAACTGGCCAGAAACCAGGCCATATGGCCCCATATGAAAGCCGGTGGGAATTAAACACATGAATTCAAGCATGGAGAACCTCTCCCATTGTCATGTGAGTTTAGTTCAAGAAGGAAAAGAAAAAAAAAAAAACGCTTGTCACATTTGTTGTTTTGAACCAAAGTAATAGTCACTGAACTTCCACCACTTACCGTATCTAAAACAACCCTGTAACTTTTGGGTTTGTTTAATTGTCCCCAGTTTTCTTCACACCCTGCATGCCTATCAACACGTCTCGTTGTTTTCTGCATCTACCTCAGAGACTGAGCTGAGACCACAGCTGCATGTCTTATTACATCTCCCCCGACGGCATGATCTCACTCAAGGCCAGTTGTGTTTTGCTGCATGGATTCAGATTGTTACTCCACATGCTGTATGTGGATCAGCTTAAGTCTGGCCACTGATTGAAAAGCCCTGTTACAACAACGATGACATCTGTGCTCCATCAGTGTGATACTTTAATATACTGACATTAAGGTGGTTCAAGGGGAAGGTTTTTCTCAAACTCCAGGTCAAGGTTTGAGCCGGTTGTTTTTTTTTTTTTTTAGCCTGCTGGATCGAGTAATATTACACCGTACCTTTCCCAGACATACTGCAATAAAGTGTTTCCTTTCCTAACTACATTTAACAGCAGTCAATGTAGCTTTTGGGAAATGCATGTATAGCCTCTCCGTTGTTATACAGAACAATTTAGCCATTGTCAAACCCCTGGCCATATCTTTGCCAGCCTTTGTGTTGACTCATATTTTAACACTTTCATCTACTGTAGACTTCCACAAAATATGGCGGTAGCTTTAAATAAAGTTTTGTGGTTGTGTAAAGTGTGACTGATGAGCTTCAGTGCTGTTATAGGTCCCGCTGGCGGCTGCACTGTTAAAAGATGATATCTATACCAAATACAGAAATGCAGTCCAAATTACACCCTGGCTGTCTGTGCTCTCAAAAATTTGAAACGTTTGAGGAAAAAAAGGAGAAGATCGCTCACTTATTCGCTCACACAGTTGTGTAATGTTTCACTGCTTTTTAAATTTAGCACAACCGAAGCCTTTATTTAGACTTCTCTGCTCCTGAAATATTTCTGACTGCTCTTGTGGCTGCATATTATTGTGCCAGTGCTGGATGAAATGAGTGGGTGAGTGCAGGACTTTTTCATAAATTATATTTGAAATTTGAAAAAGAAAAAAAAAAAAAATCTCAACTCAAGGTCCTCTCACAGGCTCTTTCCATAGCATTTAACCATTGCTCTCGAGTTCATATCAAGCTCTGGAAAAATACACGTAAATGGACCAAATATTTAAGATTTCTGGTTAAATAATATATAAGAATATTTCATATTCTTACGATTGGAGCTCAGATTTGATTAAATGTATCGTTCTCTGTAACTGAAACATTTATTTTTTATTATTACATCTCCATATGAGTTTGTCAACAGTAGCTTACTGTTGTTAGTTTCACTGCTATACAGTGTTACTGGACACAACAGTGGCCATTTTAAAACGTTATTTAAATGTTGCAATTTTCTGTGGAAGTTCTGAATGCTTAAATGCTGGTGGTGTATATAAAGCTGCATGTTAATGAGTTAATGAGTTTGAGAGTTTTATTTCAAAAAACAACATACCGGTAATCATTTCAGCAGTATGTGTAGTATGTGTGCATGTGTGTGTGTATACCTCAAGACCGTGCGGTGCATTTCTACCAGCACTAGCTGGTCTGTGTTGAACTGACTGAAACAACATGATGGATGTTGTGTAGCTTTCTCCATCTTTTCTTTATTTGTGCCTCGCTTGAGAACCAGCTGTCAACAGCTAAGACTTAAATTGGCCTGGTGTTGCCTGTGTCTTGGTATTTGCTGAGGAATATGCTGTCCGGTGTTCGCTGCAGCTATAGCTCGACCACAGCGAGGCTGCGGCTTTACAGCTCTGCCAATCACGGGAGGTCTGAAAGACACCAACAACAAATTGCCGGGTTCTGATTGTCATCTATGACTTAAATGCTTAAATGAGAGTGTTTATTTTAATCCCTCATCATTTTACTCAACAGGATCAACACAAAAGAACAAGGTGGGTTAGAGGGATATACATATCAGATGACAGTCAATGGCTCTCATGTTGATGTTGAAGGTTTTGTGTTCCCAATGACAACTGATTGATGTGCTGGCGTAAATGACAGATAGGGATGTGTTTCTGTTTGCAAGTCATCAGGATACACCATTAAATATCTATTATGTAAAACACCATCATATATAAGTATGTTGTGACGATGGCATGGCAGCTAAGACACATCATGATTCACAGCATTTTTATCCCCATGCGGCTGTTTCATCTTAAAGATTCAATCTTTAAGAGTTCAAGATTGAAGATTTATTTCTTTGTCATATACATAGTTGAACAACTCGCAGTGAAATGTAAAATCTGGTTGTTCCTTAACTGTGTGATAGTGAATAACAAACAAAGGATTTTAACAGACAACAGACAAATGCTAGTTAATAACATCAATGACTCACTTCGTGTATGAGGTCCAAGGGGTGGAAGGAAACGAAGTACATTTACTCTAGTATTATACTTATTGAGTACAATTTGGAAATACTAATACAACTAAACTCCAACAGCAAATGCGTTTTGTATGACATGTAATTGTAACCAGATAATCAATTTTGTTTATCTTGTGAGCATTTGCAGAAGGCTTGACCCTAGCTTGGTAACCGCTGGATTAAACTACCTAACATGAATATGAAGTAGTTAGGTCACCAGGTACAACAGAAAAACTATGCCTCTAAAAAAGGGATATATAAAAAAAATAATTTCATGACATACATGACATTACCTTTACTTACATTACTATAATGTGAGTAAAGGACTTGAGTATTTCTTTCACCACTGCTGGTGAATCTGGACATGAAAACATTTTAGATTTTTTTGAACTCCACCGCTGCAGAGGTGTCAGCGAGTGTAGATGAAGCTGCACTGAATCAAACATAGAAGCACCAGAGACACTGGTTATCTATGATTTATCAGCCTCCCTCTCTGTCTCTCTCTCTCAGGCTCTTCTCAGTTATCAGCGCGTCACTCTGCATCACTCTCCTGTCACTAGCATTCACTCTCTCTTCTTCCTCTCTGCATCTATTCTCCTTTCAATGCTCAAAGTGATTTCCAAGGCGGCGTTTGCTGGCCTGCTGTTGCTAATAAAGAGTTGGAGCGCCAGCCGCAGTCTTGGCTGGTATAGATGCTGAGGCCTCGAGGCAACGGGGGGTGGTAACAACAGCGTGTTCACGGAGCTGGGCCAGATCTCCGAGTGCATTTTAACACTCGCCAGTGACTTTCAGGTTCCTGCACCTCTCATCGGCTATCAACTCGAAAAACACATGCTGTATGTACCACAAACAGACAGTTGCTAGAGAGGAAGCATGGCAAAGCAGCACGCCTTGTATGTGTGATGGTCTGTTAGTTAATGTATATTTTAGCTTGTGTCTGGTACATATCATGGTTTGATGATGGATTGTTTCCCATGAGCCAGGGTTTACATTTTGTGCTTAATGTGGATAATTAGTCTTCCTTCATTGCACAGCAACATTAAAGGCTCAGCAAGTGTGCAGAGCAAATATGACACTGCACAGCAAGACTTACAACTGTGTGCCAGTTACAGTTCGTTTCTCTTCCATTTGCTTTCATTTAAAACACAAAAAGAAATGTGAATTATTAAAGGCCACGGGGGAGCAGTAAATTCCCCCATGGGGTTGCTTGCAGCTCCTCTAAGCTGGCCGTCGGCTTGTGATGACGGACTGCATTTACTGCGCTCTCATGGATCTTGGACCCATTGTCCTGCCTGCTCTAATGGGCCAAATGAATATCCATCCATTGTATTCATCTTGAGGGTCACACTACACGATGACTAAAGAGCTGCATGTGTGAAACAGACAGAATGAGAGCAGCGATTTGGTTACACAATGAAGTCAACGTATTGTGCTATGCTTTGTAATATGAATCACGGAGCCTATGGGCCAGGAAACAGACAGCCTGACAGTCAGTTTCACTCTCGCTCTCACTTTTTCCAGAAGGAAATAGTGCAGACACAGTCCATCTAATCATACACTTACTCAGTCTGAGAGTCAAGGCTCGGGGAATGAGGAGAGGTGTGGAGTCTCTCAGTGTACATACAAGCAGCCAATGGAAGTGTTGTTTTCTTCAGATGACAGATTGAGGAGGGTAGTGGTTTGACCTGAAACCAGGGCCAAGCCCCAATTATTGCATTCTTGCACTCTAGCCATTAGCTCACTGTCTCTTGGGACTCCAAAT
>NW_019525496.1:3114679-3168038 GCF_002814215.2 Seriola lalandi dorsalis
ACATCCAGTGTAACATGTGTTGCTGTTTCAGTTTGGCATATCTTGAGCAACAGCACTCTGTAAAAATATGAAGATTTGATAAATGGAGCCAAAACACTATTTAGAAAGCATAAATCATTTTAAAAGGGAGTGTGTTTTAGTTGGATTCAAAGGTTTCCTCTCCTTACTCCTCTTTGCCCTGAAACTCAAGAAAAATGTGAATTATTAGATTGTCCTGTCAGATTGCCCTGGTAAATTCTGCAAAGAAATGTCACTGTGTGCCTCCCACAGTGGATCATGTTGAGTGATCTCTGCCAGCTGTGTTCCTATAAAAAACCATGTCTAGTTTTTTTCTGTTTACTGTATTTTCACTCTGTGCAAACATTGCTATGTTAATATATTTCTGAATATATTTTGTCTGTAAATAATTCCTAATTGTCGTGCTTTTCAGTTCAAATGAGGGAGTGTGGTCCAACGAAGGTTGTGTGCGCTCAGATGGAAACATGACGTACTCTGTATGTCTGTGCAACCACCTCACCAACTTTGCCATCCTTATGCAAGTAGTGCCCTTAAAGGTACAACATTTTGGCTGCACTTTAAAGCTGCTCTAATTAATATTTTTGTATTTTTTTTAATAACTGATCAAATGTCTATGTCTAATGTGAGCACAAAGTATTATTACTAGACTCCCTTCAGCCCTGTGGAGTGCTTTACTTTCTTTCAGTTTATTGTTCTGGCTTTACTGCCCACAACTTTAAAGGTCCCTTATTGTATAAAGTGAGATTTCCATGTCTTTTTTGATTATAAAGCAGGTTTAGGTTTTGTATTAATGCTGTGAAAGTATCAAAGCGCTCAGTCCACAGAGAAATGGACACAGCCTGTATTCAGAAACTGAACCTTAAAACCAGCTGTCTTAAGTGAAAAAGCTCTAATAGACCCAGTGTATGCTAACTGCTCACCATCAAATGGCAGACAGACAACGTTAGCAACTGGCTGATAAACATAGTGGAGCATTTAGCTGCTAAATAACCAAAACAAGAGGAAATATTCCGCCTAGAATCACCAGGAAGCCAGAAACAGGAGGCCATGTCTCTTGGGTGTGGAATAGGCAACTGTTTGCTAAAACATTGGCCGCATCAACTTCATAAGGTCATAATATGTCAGTGTTTTATTTATAGCTTGTTGTGCTGCCCCCAAATGTCTAATAGAATTCATTATTTTAGGTTTAATGTAGGCCTTTTTCAAAGACGACATTATGACATGTCAGAGAAGGAAAAGTTCAAGCTGGGTTCTATTTAGTTGCTTCAGTGTCAGTGTCCTGGCTGTCGCTGTATTAATAGAGCTCAATAGGACGCCAGCACTCAGACTTGCTGTGTCACACTGACATCTCACAATAATGTGGACCAAAAACCATTTTCCCCATAGACCAACTTTATAAGATAAGATAGTAAATCTCTCTATCCATGGAGTTTTTATATTTGTAAAACTTTTCCTGAGCCTTGAAAAGCATGATTTATGTGCATAATGTCATCCCAACATAAAGTCTATGGGCCGAGTGGGAGCAATTTTCGTTCAAAAGCATGGACACCATCTTTGAATCCAGTATCCAGTTCTTATAGTAATCCGTGGTCCATGGTATTTTCCTGGTATCTTCCATGGCTCATTGGGACATTTGAATAGAATGAGTAGTTGCACCTATGCTTTTCCTGCTGCAACAAGTCGAAATGTCTGCTGTGACAAAGGCTCCTTGATGATTTTCGCCATAATGCTTTACCTTAAATCTGTTGTTGAGAAATTTTCAGAAACAGTAAACTACCACCTACTTCTTAGAGGAGATTTATCCCAGCCGCACACAAAAGCGTGTCCCTCCCTCTGTGTCTTTGTCACAAAATAAGTAGATTTGTAGGAGCATAATTGGGCAGGAAGCAGCGGCTTACCACACTGTAACCCACCAACCAGAGGCCCCCACTGCAGCTTTTGGACAGTTTCTGGTTCCCCCCTGTAGGTCAGCAGTAAGCAGGCCTACACAGTCACACTGTTGGTTTTACTTGTGGTTTTATACAGAAGTACTCTGGACAACCATGATTAAGTGTGGGTTTTTTTGGGTCGCTACACAGGTCAGTGGTCCATTCCTCAAGGACCACAGTCTCTCAAGAGACCAAAAACTGTCCTTACAAAGCATCAGGGCTAAAAATTATTCTTGTCTTGTCTTCTCTTCTGTTCTCTTATCTTCTGTTCTCTCCTTTTCTCTGAACACTGTCCTGCAGTGTTTTACATTGACATTATCTACATAAAGACCAACTTGGAATGACAATCCTGTGTACAGTACATAGTCACCTCAGTCTAAATCTTCGTTATCCAAGAATATGTGCCATGGGAGTATGGTCAGCATCCATGATGGCTTCTTTAAATAGAGGACTTCTTATTGCAGCTAAGTGGGCCAGTGCAGATTTTAAGGAGCACAAGTCTATTTGATGCTATACTTTCCCTCAGCCAGTCTTTAATTAGTGGGCTGCCTTATCCCTCAGCTGCGAGGGAACATCCCACATATCCCTTTTCTGGAAGGCTGAGACTCCTCTGCCCTCGTAATGACAAGGCACATATGAAGACAGTTAATGGAGAATCAAACCCAAATCCTTAAAATAGCCTGAGCTCCAAAACTGCACCAATGCACAAGGCCATATGCAATGGATATGTGCATATGGAGGGACACAATTATGACTGTCTCTGACTCTTTAGCTTCTTGGAAAATGTATATTTTGGTTATCCCAGAATCATAAAAAATAGGTTTGTAACTGTATCTAAAATATGGATTAAAAAACGGGCATATATGAATTCTTACTATTGCAAAGAAGTGACTTGTAATTCCAATGTTAGTTTACTATATTTAACCCTAGAGGGTTTTGCTAAAGCTTTACGACTGAGAAAATAGTCTGAGAAATACTAATATGAGTCAGTATTGTGTTCTCTACATGGCCCCTTTGAATTCCTTGGCTAATGATACAGGCTGAATGAAACAGCTTAGACTAGCTATGCATGTGCATTGGTGGCACAATGTACCGACCCATCATGTACGCACAATAATTGGATTTTTACATGTTTTTTGTCCCTTGTTGATGGTGGTTTGTCTCCCTGCACAGCTCACTACTGGCCACCGGGTGGCACTATCAGCCATTGGTTATGTTGGCTGCTCAATTTCCATCTTCTGTCTTGCCATCACTCTTGTCACCTTTGCAGTCCTGTCGTGAGTAATCACTCAATCAGTCACACATGAGCTAAATGTACTGTGTTTAACATATACTGCATATTTTATTTCATAAAACTACTGGTCATTAACATGTATATGTACTGTATATCTGTATTCAAAACACACATCTTTTATCTTTTATATGGCAGGTGTTACCAAGGTACTAAGTTAATGTGATGTTGTCCTTGCGTTGCTCTGCAGGTCAGTGAGTACCATCCGTAACCAGCGCTACCACATCCACGCCAACCTGTCCTTCGCCATCCTGGTGGCCGAGATCTTACTGCTCATCAGCACTCGCTTCGACCCGGGCACGGTAGGTACACGGTACAGATTTTGTTGTTGATTCTAATAATCTTGAGATCATTAGATTAAATACTGAGATGATGTATGAAGTGGACTATGGTGTAAAAATGTAAAATGTGGTAAAAATGCAACTTTTTGCGACTACAACTAAAAAAATCATGAATGAAAGATAATAAATCTAAAAAGAAAAAAATGGAAATGAAAACAGGATTGAGGAAAAGATAAAAGGTTAATGGCAATTAGCAAAATACTTTTTAATAATAAGGCATACAAAATAATTAAATAAAAAATAGAATATTTTAATGGTAAAAGGCTGATTGTGTCCCCTGTCCCAGCTGCCTTGTAAGGTAATGGCTATCCTGCTCCACTTCTTCTTCCTGAGCGCCTTTGCCTGGATGCTGGTGGAGGGCCTCCACCTCTACAGTATGGTGGTGAAGGTGTTTGGCTCCGAGGGCAGCAAACACTTCTACTACTATGGCATTGGCTGGGGTAGGTGTGCTAAGAAAGATACCAGTCTTACTTCTGTAATGTATTCCTTGTGTGATTTTGTTTTTGTGTTTGTGTGGTTTTCGTTTTCTTGCTTGTTGTTTCAAGAATACAGTATGCCTTCGTATTTTAATGTCCCAGTGTTCTGCCTCTTCCTTATGCCAGCGCATTACTGTAAATATGACCTCAGTATTTTTTAATTCACCTTCATGATCAAATATTATTTGTGGTAGGTAAATAACTGTGACCCTGCTCTTGGGTCTGAATCTGCTTTGAGTTACAAAATTCCAGCATAACAATTGGCTCTCCTGATCTCAGTGAACTGAAGTTGATGGACAGATAAAAAGAACCTGGGACATACGTATACTGTCTTTGGCTGCTGGGGAATGCATAGTCTCTCCTTCACATGCTGAACCCATTAGTGGAAAAACGATCCCTTTTTATTACTTCCTTTCTTCTAGCCAGAGTAATTTTTCATTTTGTGTGGCCAACTGCAAATTATGTGCTGGAGACTTGTCTGACAGAAGTATAGCTGTTATACATAAAAAGTAAATACTCATTTTATAATGAATTGCTGCTTCTATTAGCTGTGATAAGGTCTGTTGACTACTTTATCTTTCATTTCCTGTCCCAAAGTAAAAGTTTCCTTGCAGTATAGCGTGCTACAAACCTTCGGGCTTGGCAAACCAAAAGATCAAGGCAGTAGAATGAAATGAGCTATTTTCGTGGAAATGAGCAATTAGCAGCGCAGCAGATAAATAAAACCGCTGTGCTACTATGGGTGGAGTTTACCATGTGTCGCAGTGTTTAACAAGGCCACAAGGCTGTTTGTTAAAATGAACTGAGGCATATGTTCGGATGACACTGTGGAAGTCAAAACACCATTTTTTAATCACTATGTGGTTTATATCTGTCATAACCTGTATGTGAAACCCTTTTCGGCTGTTTTCAGATGATTCATAAATCACCCTCTTGTTTCCAGCCCAGTCCTAAGAACATGAGAGTGTTGCTAAATTGTGTTGATCACCAGCCTTGTGAACTGGGCAACAGCTTCGGACTGGGGTCTGCGGGGGCCTGAAATCCTCAGATGTAGTGTATGACTTGATTAGATTTGATTGAACGTACCCTGTGGAGTTTCTGAACACAAGTAGCAATATGGAGCAATGTTATGAAGAGTGTAGACCCTGTATCTGACTGGTACCTGAACACAACAGGGTACATAAAGAGTGCAAGGAGAGTGAGAGAAATAAGGAGTGAACAGGGCTCTGCATCACATTTTTTTCCCCAGGGCCCCTTAGCAGGTAAATCCAGTCATGGGGACTATGTGACATTTGTGAGTGTGTAACGTGTGTTGCTTTGATTATCACCAGGCTCTCCTTTGGTAATATGCGTGGTGTCCATTACATCAGCTCTGGACAGTTACGGCGAGGTTGACAAGTAAGTCTGACTTGTACTGAACAAAAAAATATTCATAGGAATGATATGGAATTAATTTTATTCTATTTAAGCTCGGTGGCATTGTGAAAGAATTACATCACCTGTGGAAATAAATTGGAAACAACTGTGTCATTAATGTTATTCCAATGCTTTTAGGTTAACATTTACCACATATGTCATTCCATATTTACATTACAGCATTATTGCATTTTTGCTTGGAAGGGAACATAGTCTGATTTTTCACTCTTGCACCTCTCCTTGCTTTCTCAGCTGCTGGCTGTCAATGAAGAATGGAGCCATCTGGGCGTTTGTGGCACCGGCTCTGTTTGTCATTTTGGTGAGGAATCTGCAAAAACTAGCATTTGTCTTTTTTTACAGTTTGATCAACAGTTTCGTCTGTATTCACACAAATACTTTATTTTATTCAAGAAGGAAACACACAAAATCACATCTCCCGTGTCTCTGTGTTAAATGTATTCAGGTGAACATAGGCATTCTGATATCTGTGACCAGGATCATATCTCGCATCAGTGGAGAGAATTACAAGGTTCATGGAGATGCCAATGCAGTCAAGTGAGTTTATTTCTTTTCATGATCATACCAAAAATCTTTTAATATTGTCCTTTTATTAAAAGCTAACAATCTAATAATATAAACATGGTTGTCTCTTACTTTGTTCCAAGGCTGACTGCAAAGGCAGTAGCTGTGCTCTTGCCTATACTCGGCATTTCCTGGATCTTTGGTGTTCTTGCTGTCAACACACACTCTTTGCCATTCCTATATATCTTTGCTGTGTTCAACTCATTACAAGTAAGTCCTTCACCACAGCATCATTTCTTTTCTAAATTGTGAGGAGTCATTTGTGAATTTCCTCCAAAAATTGACATGTTTTCTTTTTCTTTAGGGGTTCTTTGTTTTCTTATTTCACTGTCTTCTCAACTCTGAGGTAAATAATTCTCTACTCTCAACATCTTGAAGCTTTAGTGTTGTCCCTCACTTGTAAGTCACTTTGGATAAAAGCATCTGCTGAATGAGTGCATGTAGATGTAAATGTAAATTATTGGAAAAGGGACATTGTTCTCTGTTGTGTCCATTTTCAGGTTTAGAGTGATGCTGTAAAATGAGTGTATTTGTACATACCTTGTGTGCCATTTGTCACCATTATCGTCCATCGCTTTACTTCTTTCTGTAGGTCAGAGCTGCTTTCAAACACAAAACCAAGGTGTGGTCTCTGACCAGCAGCTCCATCCGAAACATCAATGTGAAGCCCTTCAACTCTGACATTGTGAGTGCTCATGCTGAAGGTTAACTAAATAAAAAAAGAACCGTTCTCCTCTCGTCTGCCTGAGTCTAACTCTGTCCTTCCTATCTTCTAATCTAGATGAATGGAAACAAGGAGGGTGTGACTCCCACCAAGATGAACACATGGGACAAAAGCACCAACTCAGCCAATCGTATCGACCTCTCCGCAGTGTAGAACCACAGATCACCATTTCTGTCTGTGGCAGGAGAGCAATCTGAAGCTCACTAGTGTAGAACGACAAACACTGGCAAGAGCATTCTCCCACTATGTTATGTAATGAATTGGATTCTCATCCATTGAAGAGAAAGTGCTGCCAAATGAGGTGTTGTGTGACTGAATAATAACTTTGCATTTAAAGACAAACAGACTCTAAGGACTGTGCCTGATTACTGTGTCATAAAAACATTTTGTGTTCCCAAAATCAAGAGCAGGGATCTCTGAGGAGAAGGTCAGTGAAGTGACAGAGTCTTAATATCAATGAGGGTAATTCAGGGTCTGGCAATGACGCGTCTCAGTTGTCTGCTGCCTGGTCCATCTGTATATTGCAGTTGATTTACTGGTTGGCCAGAGTTTATTTAAGGGAATATTTCATTTAGGAATTTCACTTGTTTGGTCTCTTGCCAAGAGTTACATGTGAAGACTGAACCCACTTGTCATGTCTACATGGTAAATATGAAGCTAACGCCAGCAGCTAGTTCACTTAGCTTAGCACAAAGACTGGAAACAGCTGGTCTGGCACTGTCCATAGGACTAGCTGTGTCCTGTATCCAGAATTTGTGCTCAACCAAGCTAACATGCTAACGTATGCCATCTGATGATAGGGGTAGCCTCATTTTTAGCATACATCTTTTCATCTAACTCTTGGCAGGAAAGCCTATTGTCTAAAATGTCAATCTATTCCTTTAAATCACAGTGACATGTTTTGACATGTCTCACACAGTAAACTAGTGCGATTATGTCTGCTTTAACTTACATGCAGAAAATGTAACATTAAAATTTGAGATGGTAATGTTAAGTATTTTCAGGGTATGTTTAGAGACAAATGCATAACCTTAGACAGAAAAAGACTAAGGAAAGTATAAACTAAAGTATAATTTTCCTTAACTATAGTGTTAGATTTATTCCTTAAAATCAACGACATAATGGCTTCAACAGCTATTAACAGTATTCATCAACATAAAGGACAAATTGCCAATTTTACCTGGATGAACTTCTCAAAGATTCACCTGATTCATACAGCTTTAATCCACATTTGGGGACAGCACAACACAATATTATGTTGTGCTGTCCCCAGATGTGGATGAAGTAGCAGTGAATTAGACCCTATGTTATTCTGGTATAATGTATTTATTTATTTTGTGAGTTCTGAGTTCTTTATCATGTCTCCTTTTAAAGTGTCACAGCTCAACAATCAGTGTGTTCTCATGTTAAATTCTGTGTTTATTTGTGTGTTTTCTCTTCCAATGAATTGACTGCAGTACCTCACATCTTACTAAGCTGCAGTACGTTTTGCTTTTTTGATGAATAGTGAATACTGGTTGTGTTTTGGACACAATTCTGTGAAGTTTTATGGCGTCTCTAGCTATTCTGTTGCTAATTTCTTTTACATTTTCATACATTTTTTGTACGATAAAATATGAACTATGTTCTGCAACAGAGGGACTTGATGAGGTTGTTGCTTTTTTTTTTTCTTAACATACTGTGAGAATGGAGGGAGATGGCACGTTTTAAAATGCCATTGATCTTACACTGTACCAACATTAAGTTTCCTAAAACAGGATTTACTGTAGGTCACTCTGCGCTCACTTTTCTTGTCAGATTTAAAGTTAAATATTTCAGTATTTCTAAGCCTGTATATGGCCTCCGATGATTGTTGTCTTATGGTACTATGGTTTGTGCTTCCAATTATCTTTATTAAAAAATGTTTATGACAAGGAATCAGTGTCGTCTTTATTACAGTATGCCTTATGCTATTTGGTGGATACTTGTGTGTGTACCTGTGAATAATTTTATTATATATTATTATATATATTATTAATCTATTTTTGTTAAGGGTGACTATGAAGAATACCAAAACCGGAAAGTTACGGTCAGTGTGACTGATTCAACTGGATTGGACAGAACCTCACCAATGACTTCTTGAAACAAACAACAGTTTGGCAGTGGCAGGTATCTATGCTACTGTTTCTGTTGGGTTTAGGCATCATTGGATTGTGAGACAGTAGGCCCCTGCCATGAATGCCTAAAATGTTTTGTGTCAGTAGAGAGCACTAGGCCGAACAAGGTTACAGAAATCCTGAGGGGACAAACACTTCCTGTGAAGGTGTCTTGATGGCCTCTTTGGTTTGACAGCTGAAGGCCAGTCCTGTTTTTAATTGGGCCTTGTGGCGGGTATTACTCTGCTTGAATATGTTACACTAAGCTAATGGAGGAAAGACGGAATTTCCCTCACTAACTGAGGGTAATTGTGTTGGATTGTGATGAATTTCATTTTACATTGGAAGTTGTTTTTAGCAATTTTTGAATATATCTGTAAGCTTTGTTTAATTTGAGTGTATGTACAAAGTGTATTTTTGACCAGTGACAGTATTATAAGACTTAGACATACAAGACACCATGACACTAATTTTAGATAATGAATCTTTCTTGATATAGAATTTAAAAATAAGTGTTAGCCAAATTAAGACATCGAATTGTGAGTTTACGAGGTGTCCCTGAAGGCGCCATCGTCAAACGTCTGCCGGCCTGTTTGCGCATGCTCGCCGTGACATGAATAACTCCAGCAGATGGGTAGAAAGGTGAGGAAGATCATAATATCTGAGGTCAGTTTCTGAATACAAACAGCATTTAACTGCAAACCTGTAACTTTTTAACTTGTACCGGCTCTAGAGAAGAGAGGACTTCATTTTAACCGTTAAATACACACAGCGGCTCGCTTACATTTTGTTTACACACATTTTTTTTTACTCCTGCGCACGTTGTTTTAACTTTTTGTGTTGACAGAAACTTCGTAATGTTGTCATCGATATTTTGGTTCGATTATGAATCTTGTCACGTGTGAAGACAGTACTTTATAATCAATGACATGGGATTTACCGGCACGAGGGACGTGTCGTTGGATCGTACGTCTGTTTCTCTTGGAAAATCAGCCTCCTGAACCTGCTCGGATACTTTAACGCGTTTATTTATTTTTTTTATTACCCATGGAGTCCGTCGGGAAGTTTGAGTTCAACAGGAAAGACCTGATTGGCCACGGTGCCTTTGCAGTAGTTTTCAAAGGCAGACATAAAGAGGTAACTTTTATAACCGAGACGAATTTGGAACTTGTCTGGTCATTGTTGATATGCTGCATGTAAAGCTCTGATTTTTATAAACTTTTTTTCAGAGACGTGACTGGGAGGTTGCTGTGAAGTGTATCAATAAGAAAAACTTGGCCAAATCCCAGTCTCTGCTTGGTAAAGAAATCAAAATCTTAAAGGTAATGATCACTTTTTTAATTTTGACATACATTCTTCACCAGTTTCTCAGTGTACCTTTAACTAAAATGTTTTTTCCTACCTCCTCTAGGAACTCAAACATGAAAATATTGTTAGACTACTTGACTATCAGGTGAGAATGGCTGGTCTTCCCTCTCTCCTCTCACACAGTACCTTTCCTCATTAACGGTAATACACATGCACAACAATACTGTAGGCTTAACCATAACCCAGCCACATGTTGCAAATGTTGACATGTTGCGGAAACATTAAACGTCATTTGCTTATGTAATGCAGATATGGCTGATGGATATTGTAGTTTTTTATGGAGCTGGCAGGCCTCAGTCACCTGAACTGGAGCTGTAGTTTATATTACACGGTTTTCCTTCAAATTAATTATTGTAAAAGACTGTAGAGAGTTTGTCGGGTGTTTTCCTGTATGCCATAGAGTACAAATATTAAATTGTAAAACAGGTCACACAACACTCGGGACATTAACCATTTGCTTGGATGTTAGTTTGCATGAGTGTGTGTGCTTTCCTCTTCTCACCTTACTGACACCTGCCAGACAGCCACACATGAGATCAGGGTTTCTGACAGATGGCAGGGTGTAGCCGGCTAAACAATGGCTTTAAAAGCAGCGTGTCGTCTCCCAGCAGGCACGTAACAACATGCAAGGATAATGTCTTTAGATTGAGATGGTAATGTGTTAATTCACCTGGTATCTGAACAATATGTGCTCTCTGTTATTTGTTACAGTGATACTTATTAAGGTGTTTTATACAATAACTTCGATACACAGAGCATACTAACTTTGACTCGGTGATGTAAAAGACAAACAAGTTTCAGCTTGCTCCCCCACTCTCTGCTCAAGTCAGGTGGGACTGACACCCTAAACTTCCCCCACCCCATCTCACCTCGCTGCTCTGTGACTTTTTCCATGGCGACACACAGGGTGTCAAATCAGGGAGGGTTCCTGGATGACTTAGGGGGCCCAAAACTAGTTGTTGTCAGAGGGCCCAGGATTTCTAGAAGCACTGCTGGTGACAGGCCAAAACAAAGTCTAAGAAATGAGGTGGTGTCACTTGTTGTGTAATCAGGGGCGACAGCTGCATTGATTTATTGTTGGTATAAGTCTTAATTACCCATCTCTCTTCATTACATAAATATGATGTATTTATTACCATTCATCAAATCAGTTATGAATTAGTTTAGTACTCACAATTAGTGTATTTCAGCTAATAATTTGCATTTTATCTCATCAACAGGAAATGGGAGGATGTGTGTATCTCGTTATGGAGGTGAGTTGTGTTAGAATTGGTAATGGCTGCTCTGTTTTTTATGCAAATCACATTCACTAATTAGGTGGCATTGTCAAAGCTTCTAATAAGGCTTGTCTTCCTTGTCTTTTCAGTATTGCAATGGAGGTGACCTGGCAGAGTACCTTCACTGTAAGTCTGCTACATCACGCAGAGTTTAATATAGCTCACATCTCACTACAGTAAAGTTTTCCATTTCACCTGTGGTCAAAGCATAAAGGGGGATATTGACACCACTCCTCACTGTTGCAAGAGAGTGCCAGTCTCACAGTTTGTTAGCTGTAAACATATTTGGAGCGGCTTTCTGTACTGGCGGGTTAGTGTGGCTTTTAAGAGGCTTGGCTAAGCTTTTTCAGTGTTTTGAAGGAATAATAGGATTTTGCCAGCACAACGATAGAATTCAGGTTTAATGTTCCAACAGGTCAGTGGGTAAATTATCTCTAATGCTCCTGAGTACTTAACCCAGATAAAATTAAAACCCTCAACTTGACTTGTGGTCAAGTTTTTTCTATGTTTTTCTTACAAATGATGTAGAAACCAGTAGAAAATAAGCAGCCAAAGTAACTCCCAGCTTTTATTTTTCATGTCTTTGGCTTTCAGTGTAACTTGTGTCACACTGAAAATTCACTCTGCCTCAAGTTTCAAACCCTGTATCAAAATATGATGACGCAGCTGAAGGTATTAAGTTGATTTTTGGTTGGTGTCAGTGTGTCTATTTAAATGCTGATGTAGAGTGATGGTCTAATTCTACCATCATGCCAGAGTCTCTTATTTTGTAGACTGGCCCATTCTCTGTCCCTGCCAAGAAGGCACATCCAGCTATTTGCAGCACAACACTCAGTCACACTTGGCAGGGTTCACGGAGCACCCACATGACCTCACCCATCTGTCACTCACTTATCCCCTGTGCTCCTGTGGAAAAACACTGCCGCTAGAAATACTGGATGTCCCCTGTAGGAGGGGGTCGCTAGCGTGTCAGGTGTTGTTCACGTTAATTTCCAAATGGAGCCTCATCATAAACAAAATTCTCTTCCTCAGAGTATGACAGCTGTGACGCTGATGCATCTCCACCTTACATCATATTGGAGTTTATGATGAGAGTGTGAGAACAAACAAATTAAATCCACTTTTTAAGTGAGATCAAGGGCTTCAACTAAAGATTATTTTCCCCCATTATTAATTTGTAGATTATTTTTTCCAATTAATCATTTGATCCATAAAATGTGAGAAATAGTGAAAAGTATGATTTTCCGAAATTACAATTTTCCAAAGCCCAAGTTCACACACTGAAATTGTTGGACCAACAGTCCAGAATTCAAATATTATTTACTTACTTATAGAAGACAAAAAAGTTTGTGAGTTTTGTGCTAAAAAGAGTGACTTAAACGATTAATCAGTTGTCAAGAATAGTACCAATTATATCAATTGATTAACTAATTAGTAAGTCACTTTCATCACTACTAAGATCTTTGATGTGCAATAGACATAAACTAGTAAATTGCATGGTAAAAGGCCACAAGACAATAACCTTTTAACCAAGTGTGCCAGTTGGTTTCATAAGTAAAAAGAAAAAAGGTTCTATTGATGATAAATAATAATGTATTAAGTTAAGTAATAATAATAAATTGATTATTAGAATGATAGTAAGTTGCATCACTAAGGTACTTGGGGTACTTATGCGATGACAACATATTAGGAATAAATAACTTCCTTTACCTCTTCACATGTATCTACACACCCTGCAATATATCAAACCCTCTATACGCTGCCATGCTGACTTCGTCCTGTATCGTCTTAATGTACGTGTTTCATCCCTCTGATCCACAGCTAAGGGCACGTTAAGTGAGGACACCATCCGTGTGTTCCTACAGCAGATTGCTCAGGCCATGAAGGTCCTGCAGGGTAAAGGCATCCTCCACAGAGACCTCAAACCCCAGAACATCTTGCTCTGCCACCCAGAGGGGCGCAGGTCCAGTTCCATCAATACCTGCATTAAGATTGGTAATGACTTTAACATGCAGAGTATTAGAAGACCTGAATGAATAGCATGTCTGTGAAAATGCATTGTTTTAACGAAACTGGTGGTGTGAGTTAATTCGTCACACACACAGACATGTACAAAAACTCTTCTCTTTCTCTTACCCTCCAGCTGACTTTGGGTTTGCACGTCATCTCCAGACAAACACTATGGCAGCCACGCTGTGTGGCTCTCCCATGTACATGGTGAGTATTAAAGGTCTATTACTCTGGTTTCCTGTGCCAACTCGGTGTAATGTCACCATGTCTCTAATCTGTAAGCTCTGTTTGTCTGGACACAGGCTCCTGAGGTCATCATGTCCCAGAACTATGATGCCAAGGCTGATCTGTGGAGCATAGGCACTATTGTGTACCAGTGTCTGACTGGGAAGGCGCCATTTCACGTGAGCACGCACACATGCAGATACAAAAACTGTAACATTACTCTTTTTAGGTGTTTAGGTAAATAGATTTAGCAATTCCCCCAACAAATGTTTGCTGCGGTCCCTTACATAACTGCAAATATTCCTGAAATAGTTTTGCTTTAGTTCCTAGAAAGGGCAGACTCATTTTGTCAACATAAAACAGGACATGATCCATCCCTTTCACAACACAGAGAAACGATATGATCCACAAGCACTGAAAACCACCTGTCTGCCGGGTGACACTCTCCCTGATATCCAGTGTTGTTAGCTGGAAAATGTGGGAACAGCTTGACTACTTGTGAGGAGAGCCTTGTTTACAGATTAGGGGGGGGGCATGCGGAAATGGCTGTTAGCCATTTCTCTGAACCCAGAGTAAATATTGTTTCACAACGCTTCGTATTACTTTCTACGTCTGCTCACGTGGATTCTCAGATGAAATTGTTGACCTGCTATGTGCAGATTGCTCTGCTGTGATTAAGTATAGACACGTGCTAATTTTTCTTTTTTTTTTCTGAATCCCTTTTTGTTCCCATGTATCAGCAGTGAGAGAAGAACATTCTGTCATATGACCTTTTGTACCTGTTGAGAGGTTATTTATGTTTCAGTTTCCTTGAATGCATTTTCCATGAGAATGAGAGGGAAGACTGACTTCTATTTTTACCAGGCAGGTCAGTGAGTTGAGATAAGTCCAAGGGTCAGAGTGAGGTTAGCTGATGATGATGGTGATGATGATGTTTACTTAGGTGGCTTAGCTGGCATCTCCCAGTATTCCACTTTGTCCTGAGTGGGATCATCAAACACCCATATATTGTTTCTGTTTGGACTATATGCACTTTGGCACTTTTGCAATTTGCAATGATGTAGGCAAACATTTCACTATCATTCACTATCACTATCTATTCTAATGTTGGTTTGTAAGGGTGGGGCTGCAGAAAATGGATGGATGGGTGTACACGTACATGGTCATTTTCAAATTTAACTCATATTTTGTGTGTGTGTGTGTGTGTGTGTGTGTGTGTGTGTGTGTGTGTGTGTGTGTGTGTGTGTGTGTGTAGGCTAGCACACCGCAGGAGCTCCGTCTCTTTTACGAAAGCAACAGGACCCTGTTACCCAGGTGAGTGCACCTTTGTATAATCTCGTGCCGACACAGATATGTGTTGTACATGCACGATATGCACAGGAGGATGATAAGAGAGACGTGTAAATGTGCATTACAGGGAGATCTGTCTTCTCTGCGCTTAGTTTGCTGATGAATGACTGACATTAATCTGCCCTGTGCCTGTACATAAATTTGTGTGTATATGAATGGTGTTCAGTGTGCACATGGACGCTTTACAAAACACAGACACATGCACGCACATTAGCACTCAATAAATCCACGACTTTCATACCAGAGCTAAAAATAGTCCCAATGTGGAAGAAACTGATACAGACACCTGACGGGACAGATCATCCAGAACATTCTCGATCGACCACTCACACAATTGAAAATCCAGCAACTGTATAATGCTATGCAAATGTAGTGCCCTGTCTTTTATATATATATACTGTATATATTTCTATATATGTGGTGTTGTTCATTTGTAATGTGAAACTCTCTGTTTCGGCCTTTACAATCATTTCTCTTGGACAGTCATTGTGAAAACTGAATCTTTGACTTTCAGAAGTCAGACATGGAAAAATGTTCAAAGGGATTAATGGATTGTTTGCCCATTGTTTTCATGGTGTATTTTGCCAGCCTGTGTATGGCTCGTAGCCATGCTTATCTTTTGGAGTGATAAAGCTGGGTGATAAGTCAGGCCCTGTTTGTGTGTGAGGAGGCACGGTTTTGTTGTTTTCTTGTCATTCTATATATAACCAGCTCCGAGCTGCCAGTTAGTGGCCTGCACGGCTATCATTTTCCACATGACCCACATAGCTCAGCACAGACACAAACACACACACACTCACAGTCTGCACTAACTCTGAGTGTCATGACGCCTTGAGGTTTTGCACCGAAACCGTAAATTAGATTTAAAAAATCACATATTTTACAGCTCGCTCTGAGCTTATGAAACACAACTGACCTAAATATTATTTCTTTTTAGGCCACATATATCAGCAACAAAATGCAAGCACAGTGAACACACTATACACACAATATTTTATTCCTCTTGTCTATTCTATCTATTCTCCAGTGTTTAGATTTTTCCATGATTTATATTAATAGTAGTGTTATTGATCAAAATTAATCTAAAGAGGAAACCTCTGTGTTTTCCCAGCATCCCAAAGGAGACTTCTAGTAACCTAAGACACCTGCTGTTGGGGCTGCTACAGAGGAACCACAAAGAACGGATCAGCTTTGGTAAGCCCCTGCCTTTTAACATCCAGAACCCTTTTCATAATTTTGATTTTAAAAAGCCTCTCTTACATGTAAATCTTTACACGCACAGATGAGTTTTTCCACCATCCTTTCATGGAGACGAGCTCATCCACAAAGAAATGTACGTACTGTTCCTCGTTTGTGTCAGTATCTCTCCCATCTATTTATCATTATCTGGGTTTACAGCCAGGGTCCTAACACAAGCACTTTTTCTGACAGGCTCTCCAGCTCCCATGGTCTCCTATCCCAGCTCTGGCTCAGGCAGTTCTTCTAGTAGCTCCTCCACATCCCATCTGGCCTCACCTCAAGTATGTACTACTTTCTCATGTTGGACTGGTAGAACAAAAGCCACTTGGTAAAAGATGTGAAATGTAAATATCTCGTAAAAGAAATACTCATTGTGTATCAGTTTCCCTGTTATTTCCCATAGTTAAATCCGATCAAACTTAATTCTACGCCCTCTTAGCATTCCGATGGAGAGATGCACCGGCTCCAGCCCAAAGCGCAGTACTCCCCTACGCAAAACAACGCTGGCTTCCTCCTGAAAGAAATAGCCAATCAAGACAGTAGGAACACCTCATCTTACACAGATGACTATGTCATGGTGCCTGCCCAGTTTCCCAGTAAGACCTCTGAGCCTCACTCTCACTCTATAGATCTTTTTTTATTGTGCATTGTTTTCTTCACATCGGCCTGTTACACACTTATTTATTTGTTGAAGTCTGACTATTTCTATTTCACTGCTTCGTAGGTGAGTACACATGTGAAGTGGATGTTGGGTCACCAATTGAAAGTTGCCTTATATACAGTGGGTGAGTTGCGCACAAACAATAGAACAGACCTCTCATGTGAACCCCAACAAAAACATGAGTAAAAGTTCAAGCCTTGTCACTGATAGAGCTGCACAATATTTTGTCAGTGTCCCATATCAGGCAATGGTTGCTGAACACTTTGGTTTTTCTATATTGACTAATACATCATTATGCGTGATATGTCACATAGATTTACTACAGCGAACAAATATATTTTTACGCTCTCTCCAGGAGCTCCCTGGTCGCTGAGAGAGGTCCTGGGCCTGCAGGAAAGACACCTCCACCCTCTCCCCTCCTACACTCTCCCTCCAAGCCCGTTAGGTAAGAGAGAGCTAAGCAGGTTTTAGTGTCTTGAAGATGAAGGTGCTCAAAGATAGATGATGAGTATCAGCATAATAAATCCAACAGTATGTATAGCATATCTATTTAATGTACTTTATGAGGCTGTTATTAATTGCACTGCTGTTTTCCTTTGATATATAAAACCATCAAAAACACTCCTACGTGCTCGCTCCTCTGTGTGTGATTCCTTGGATTCTTCTTTCATTCACGCAGCAAGCCCGTTGAATTCGTTGGCCGTAAGTGCAGCCCCTCCGTGCCCATTCCTGTCCCAACACAGATCCAAAACTACCAGCGTATGGAACAGAACCTGCAACCAGTTGGCTTGAATGGCTCCACCAGGCATGTACAACCTCTGAGCGGTGTTATCTCTGCACTCACACTGCCTTAGTGTCTTTTTTTTTTCTCTTCTGCCTTTATCTAACTATGTCTCATGTCATTCAGGGCCACACTGTGCTGTGCAGGCAGCAGCAGTGGAAGCTCCCCACAGTGTGGAGGCTGTAGAGCTCCAGGTCCTGGATATGTCCTCAACTCCCCAAGACTGGCAACTGGAGGCGCCCAACCGCAACCGTGCTCCCCGCTAGGTAGTCATCTTAATTAATTTTTCTTTTCTTTTTTTTTTTACCTGTGTAGGGAATGTTTATTAAGCAGAGTTCTTGTACAGCAGCTATCTTGGTCACACCTCTAACACAATACATGGGAATTTGTCAGTGCAATGTCACTTGATGCTTGCTACTAGGGTCAGTTGGGTGTTGACAAAAATTCCACCATCTGAATCTCATGTTCAGTACATTCCCAGAGTTGTTTTGTGATGACATATTTGTATTTGATTTTCTCTGTACCCACTTTCCCTATGCCTGACTCATCTACTTTAATTTAGGCAATTTGACAACACCCAGAGAGCACGCCTCAGCTTGTTTCATTCTTTGTTATTGATGTGGACTGTTATGGTTTCGAGAAAGTGTTCCAGTGAATACTGATTTCATAACCAGGCCTAATACACTGCTGGTTTTTGCTAATTATTAAGATCTGTAATCCTCTGTATCGTAGTGGGAACTACCCCAAAGACCTCAGAACAGACTCTCCCACTCAGCACAAGAACTGGACTGCTCACTGGCTCTCCTGGCATGCAGGACACCTCCAGTCCCAAGGTCAGCTTCTAAAACATTTATGTTATTGCATTATTATTATATTATTACGTAAATTAATGATTTGTTTTTTTCACCTCTCTTCAGAACAGCAAAGTGACTAATTCTTTATACTCCCTATAAGGGCAAAGAGTTATGATAGAGTAATTACAAGCTCTCACAGCAGAATCAAATGGTTCTCAACTGTCATTTGCTTTTCAGCAGCAGGTTCAGTCAAGAATGTCAAACCGAATCAGGACAGTCACAGACCTGCAATCCCTTGGCACGTCTCCTGCTTTCCAGACCAACCACAGCAGGCAATCTGCCAATAAGAAGGGTCCTTTTAAAAGGTCAGAACATTATAATAATATTGTGAATGTAACAATTGTGGTTAAATGATAATATAATAACAACATAATAAGGCATGGAATGGAATGTGAGTTTATACTTCATTCATGTGAAAACCTGCTGTCTAGCACCTAGATATGTCACACAGTATTGAAGATATGCCATCTGATAAATTATGAAACGCTCATGATGGTGTCTGTGGCTGTATTGAATGTCCAGATCGCTGAGCACTGGCAGGCTGTCTGACATGCTACTGAAGGCGGCTGTTGGAGCTCACCTGTTTGAAGAGGGAAGTGATGAGAGCCATAACTGTGACAAAAGCATGGATATAACAGGTAACAAACAGGGCCAGTCCTGTTTCTACTGATAGTGTTTATCTTTGTTTGTATGTAAGACTATGTTGCTGTTGTTGTAGTGACAGATTAAAAAACATGGGTAAATAATTCATAGCCAAGTATAGTTTCTAAAGTCTAACGTCATGTGAAGTAATACTGAAATCAAGACGTATTGAGGAATAAACACACACATAATTGAGGGGGCGAGGTGAGGTATTACTCTATGTTTGCAGTAGTTACAAAGCAGCTATTTTAAGGTTCCCTACTGCAGTGACCATGACCATAACATTTACAGGGTGCAGTTCAGCTGGACTACATTTTCCAAGGCCGTCTTAACCAGTTGACTTGAACTCTCCTTATTCATTCCTACAGCTCCACCTACTGGTTGTAGTAGAGGCTTTCAGTGGGCAGACAGCCCACCTCTTGCAGTCTTCACTATAGGTTCTCCAGGCAAAGGAAACACTCCTCCTGATGCCATGGTGTCAAGGATGTTCTCAGGTAGGTGTTCTGATTACACAGAATATTGACTGTTTAGGGAATTCATTTTTAACCATTATATTAGCTTGTCCTGTAGGAGGTTTGTGAGAATTCCCTTTATTAAGTATATTTATGAGTGATCCAATGAGGCTGGATTTTTATGTACTGCATTCTCTGATTTGGGTTCATTTAGACCAATTATGCAAATTATTAAAGTGTAATAATCCAATTAGAAAGTCTGAAGCACGACACAAGTTGAGTGCATTTGTTAACCAGGTAAAATTTGAGGTAAACCAGTTGGGAATCGGTCAGTTAAAAGAAGAAACTGAGAGTCTGCTGCTATACCAGGCCATGACATAGTTTTTAAAATCTAAATAATAATGAAGCACATAATAAGTAGACACCTGATTATATGTTATCTGTTCCCCTCGTGCTCTTTCGATCACTCTGATTTCCCATGTTCAGAGTTAACCTGTATTTGTCTTAAATGCAGGCTCCCCCAGTTACATTCACTCAACCTGGCTACTTAACAGTCGCCTTCTCCAGAGAGGAAGCCGTAGAAACAGTGAGACTGAAGCCATGGAGGCTACTCCACACAGCAGTCCAGTCTTTCACCCTCCAGTGCTCGCTGAGGATACACTCATGGAGGTACACATAAATACTATGATGACGCTGTGAGGTGAATCCTCCAGGTTATTATAGGCATTATGCACATTTGCAGATGAACATAAAATAGACAAATTCAGATTCCACATGAACAGGTTCTGTATTAACAGTAATTTATTGGTTATTTTCACAGCAGGCTCATACGGACGGCCTGAGTGACCTGCGTTTCACCTTGGCTTTTGTCCACTGTGTCATGGAATTGGCTTCTTCAAAAGACGCTGGGCTGGATGCCATCAGCAGTCCCGATGTTTCCTTTCTAGAGCAGAGCTTGGTGACAGATCAGATAAGCGTTCTGAGTAAAGAATGGAGGTGAGAGGCATGAAGCTTTTTTTATATTTCTTCAGCATTGTACAGTAGCTCTCTTCCTTCACAAGTCTTTGTGGAAATTACATCTCCTTTTTATGTGCACATTCCAGCTATGCACAGCAGTTAGTGTTGTACATGAAGGCTGAAGAGTTTCTGTCATCAGCGCTGCACACTGCTAAAGAGAATATCAAACAAGGCAGACTCCTTCCCTCTGCTACAGTTAAACAAGGTGAGACCAGTGACCTCTGGTTTTAATTATCAAGCACTCCTTTTGTAGACCTTAAAAGTCTGTTAAATCTTTTTTATTCTCTAGTAATTCGGGAAGAACAAACACTTTTCGGTGTTGTAGTGTAAAAAAAATTAAAGAATTAATATTGCAGAGAGCAGCTTGATCTATCGAGGTGTTTCTGCTGTGGCAGTCTGACAGAATGAGAATTGGCATCCATGTTGAAGCCTGATGAAAAAAGTGAGTTCATATTTATTAGAATAACAACATTTCTTTGCATACTGTATTTCCTTTGTGTAGTGATCAGGAAGTTGAATGAATTGTACAAGAACTGTGTGACATACTGTCGATCCCTCAACGATCGGCTGCAGACCTTCTTGCTTGACAAACAGAGGCTTATGGACCGCTTCAATGGCCTCACGGCAGAGAAGCTCATCTACAGCCACACTGTGCACATGGTGAGCTCACCTCACAACAGATGTTGACATTCACTCCAAAACAGATTCTATCAACTATATATTCAGTATATGTCTCTATCTTAGCCTTAATATGTATGTTTTTATTGCATTAAGGTACAGTCTGCTGCTTTAGATGAGATGTTCCACTATGGCACCGCATCAGTTCAGCGCTACCATAGAGCCCTTCTGCTGATGGAGGGTCTGTCCCGAGTCATCACAGAGCAAAAGGACATTGACAGCATAGACAAATGTAGGTGGCAGCACTAAAGACACACAAACCACAAGACTACATCTTAAAATACTAGAATCAGATGACGAGTTATTTTGCCTAGATCTTGATGAGATTTTATTCTAATCTGAATGTTTCAATCTCTGTGTTGTCAGGTAAGCAGTGCATTGAGCGACGCCTTTCTGCTCTGCAGACTTAACAGTATCCATGAGCTCTACAACTGCACTCACAGCTACTGGATTATCTTGACTCATTCATCTCCTCAATGTAAATGAATCCTCCTAGACTGTCAATACACACAAGCACTTTGATCTTTCTTAAGGGAAATGACCACTGGAGCATCTGCTCTTATCCCACCACCCAGTCTGTAATCTTTACATAAATGCACAGAAAAGACTGGAAGTCCTGTTTTGTACATGTCTTTGAAGACAGATTGTGTTATAATTGTTTGAAAACTTTGATAAGATCAATTTCTGTCAGTATTTGTTTTGTTTTGTTACATAGTGTATTTGTTGGTGTGTTTTGTGTTTTGCACATAGAATTATCAGATGAAATAATAACTGATTTTAACTGATTGTTGTACTTGAAACAAAGATTATTTCTTTTTTCTGTATTTGATGCATTTGTGTAAAGGTTCTCCAGCCAACAGGAGTCACAATATTCTGAATGAGATGACCAAATATTGCCAGTGTGTAGCAATATAAGTAAAACTGTGCCTGCATTTTTTTTGTACATTTTTCATCACAGCATAGTATTGGCTGTAAGGTATGATATTTTGACCTCATACAGAATAATTGTCTTACAGTCATCATAGAGTGCAATAAGTTTTTTTTTTTTTTTTTTAATATTTGAATGGGATTTTACAACAGATTAGTTTTGCAACAAATGATTGAACGATGCCCTGATGATGTACTCATTTGTGTGGTACTTTTAAGTAATGACTGCATGCCACATTTCTTATGTTTATCTGCTGTTTGTGTGTATGTGTGCACATTAGTTTTATTTTTCAGCTGTGCTTATTTGGGGTTTTATAGGTGTAAGTTTGGATTAATGTAAAAAATGTATGTTAATTCATTTGTACATGAATTTTGCCCGATAGCACACTAGTTTGTTACAATTACATAGCCAATATTTTGTGAAAATGTTTGTGTTTAAACACAAGTTTGTTAGAATTAATGAAATTGCATTTTCTACTTGCTGGTCAAATTTGCCAAAATGAGTTGTTACACACTGTGTGATGAAAATAAATAATATTTATTGGTAAAGCTATGGGTCCAAGTCCGTTACTGTTGCTTGCTAAATCAGTATGTCTCTCCTGTTTTGTTTTGTTAGTAACACCAGGTTAACAATTTATGAAACATTACTGAAAATTACTAAAATTCGTCGGATAATCCATTTTAGGTAACGTCATCGTCTCATGGTGTTACCGCTTCCTGGAGACAGAATGACATCCGGGTTACCCTAAAGGTTGCCGCGGTCGCCATGTTGCTGAATGAAATTAGCTCCAAAACATTGACTAGCCGCTAGCAATATCGATATTTTATTTTTTCGCGCAATAACATTTGTTACAGCATGTGACTTATTGTAAATATGACATAGGATTTATGAAACTACTACAGAAGCCCCATTCCCTGTAAGTAACATTGTTGAGGTGATAAAATGTATTTATTGATTGGCAGCTGGCCTACTAGCAGTAACAAGCTAACATCATTAGCCTTAGCTAGCACGCGTCCCGTAGCAAAAGTCGTTGTAATTGCTGAAATAGCACAGACAACATCATTGCAAATGTTTATAGTGTAATATTAGCAATGTATTTTCAGTATATTCATTACCCAAATCTTAACCTACTTGTTTATTCTGACAACTGCGATTTTATGTCTCATTGAAATGCTTTTAGCTAGCTAGCGTTAGCTTACGTTACGCCCCGGAGCGGTACTGAAAGTGGGAGCTAACGTTAACGTCGTGACAAACAATGAAAATGTAAGCGACTACCCAGAAAACATAGTTTTGTAGGTCATTTTATTTGTAAATTTAATGTCAGTATTGACTAATAATTAACTGTAGACTACATAAAACTCGAGAATTTCTTAACGCTGTAATTTACTGATACCTGCCGACAGTAACTGTACAAATCACAATTATCAGTACGAGTAACGATATATTACCTTTGTTTAAAATGCAGGTTGGCTTTGGGTGACTCACACCGGTAAATTACAACAACCATAACATTTCTATTGCTGCACAGTCTAGATAGGTATTATTGATTGTTAATTATTTTATGCTCGCTTAAACTTGCACACAGATTTAAAGATGGGTTGTAGATATATTTAGATTTACTTTTGAAACCTCTGACTGCTTGCAAGTATGTTATAAGCTTAAAGGTAATCACCCTTGCGTTTTTGCCATTAAGACATCATCTGTGTACCTAATGAGCACATTTTAATATGTAGATGTAACAGCTGTCAGGTGTACTGCCAATCAGCTGCCCTCTATATTTCTATTACCCCTGCATGTGTGTATTTAAAATGGGCTATGTTTACCAGGATTCAAGAAATTAGTTTTATGGTGGAAAGTGAGTAAGTCAAAATATATATATATATACGCTGTGGCGTAGTACATTTTTTTGTGAATATCAATTGAGAAATTGTTTGTAGATATAATAGCCAGACAGTAAATTGTATAACTGACAAATCATGGAATAACACAATTACCATTTACATTATCACAATGATGTAAAAATCTGAAGATTATGGAATATCGAATATAAAATCAAATATTACGACAAAGCAGCCCTGCAAACAGTTGCACTACAGACAATGATCCAATAGACCCAGAGATATTAAAGGAATATCTGACAGTTTTCAAATTTATATGATTTGTTTACACTGTTTTATTGAGACCCCTGCTTAAAAGTACAATTCATTAAGATATTTGAAATCTGGGACCAGGTGGTATATATGTTACTAGTGTTTGCAATGCTTGGATGACCTACTAGAAAAAACCTTCTGAACATTTTTGGGTCATATTCAATAGTTAAAAATCACTTATTAGTGTTCTTTGATTTGCCCTTTTCACAGATTATTGTGTTTAGACATAATAACAGTGTCACGCAATGCACCATGGAAGTGGATCACAGAATATGCAACGACAGCTCCAGAGATCCAAGTCTGTCAGTGGGTCTGAAGCGGAGGAGCAGCAGCAGCAGCCAAACATGGCAGCTACGCAGCAGCAAGCTACAGTTAACCACCCTCAATCTCCTGTGACCACATTTTCCACTGCTGCCAGCCCTTCAGCCCCCCAGTCACCCAATTATCAGATAATCATGAGTCGTAGCCCAGTCACTGGCCAGAATATGAACATCACATTACAAAATGTGGGACAGATGGTGACTGGTAACCAGCAGATCACCCTAACCCCGCTCCCCATCCAGAACCCAGCATCCCCTGGCTTCCAGCATACTACACCTCAGTGGAGGTTTGAGCATGCTCCATCCTCCTACATCCAGGTCACCTCACCTGTGCCCCAGCCCATGCAACCCCAAAGTCCCACCCAGCACAGCCCAGTCCCTCTTCAAGGTGTTACAAGGCCAGGAGCACCTGCAACAGCTCTGGGTGTGTGTGGACAGAGTCCAACACGATTTGTTGAAGCTGGTATGTTAGTGCGACAAATCAGTTTAGGCAGTCCATCAGGAAGTGGCCACTTTGTTTACCAGGAGGGGACAGGACTGGCCCAGATTGCCCCAGCCACACCTGGCCAGGTACAGCTGGCCCCTGCAGGGGCACCAGGCTCTGTGAGGGAACGCCGGCTCTCTCAGCCTCACTCACAGACCGGAGGCACCATCCACCACCTCGGACCTCAAAGTCCTGTGGCCACTGGCACTGCCCTCCCTACTCTGGGCAGCCCTGGTCACATCACCACTTCCAACCTACCTCCACAGATCAGCAGTATCATTCAAGGACAGCTGGCACGCCCTATGATATTTGAGAAGACGGCACAGAGTGTGGTTCCTGGTTCCACTGCCACAGCAACTTTCAGTATACCCTCCTCCATTCCACCATCTAGCCCATCTCTCACTAGTCCACCCCAAGGGATTTCCAACAATCCTCTTGCACCCACCAGCATGGCTGTGGGCACTGTGAAGAAACAAGTTCTGAAGAAGTTAGAGGAAATTGCTCCTTCTACTCCAGAGATTGCCCAGCTGAGAAAACAGTGCTTGGAGCACCACAACAAGAAGATGGAGAGTCTCAAGGAAGTGTTCAAAGAATACCTGATTGAGCTTTTCTTTCTGCAGCACCTCCAAGGGAACATGATGGACTATCTAGCTTTTAAGAAGAAGCCCTGTGTTCCTTTGTATACTTACTTGAGACAGAATGACTTGGACCTCGAAGATGAAGAGGAAGAAGAAGAACAGTCTGAGGTCATTAATGATGAGGTATTACACAAGCTGGCTCATAGTGTGAGATCCAGTAGGCGTTTTACAATTACAGTACTTTACATTAATTTCATTCAATGGATATTGTGCCTCTCTAAAGTTTGTGTCTTTTTCAGGTAAAGGTTGTTACTGGAAAGGATGGCCAAGCAGTGACACCAGTTGCCATAGCAACACAGCTTCCTCCCAATGTTTCTGCAGCATTCTCTACCCAGCAGCAGTTTCAGGTGATAGAAGCAACACTTGTTCTAAGCACTAATTACGTTTAAATTATCTATAGCTATTTTTAAAAATTCAATTGAAAATGTTGTGTAAGAGAAAATCCCTCAATAATTTCGTGAGAGGTTGTTTTTACAGGGACATCAAGGGGCTGCTGCTGGCACCATTACAAATCCTGGAGACATGGATGCCTTTAAGAGGCAACAAGCTATGGTGCAAGCAGGTAGGGCAAGGATCGTAGACTCCTGTCTCTCTTATGTTGCTTTGTTTCCTCCCCGTTTGCTTTGTTTTCTGTTTGTTTTCTTTTCTCCCTCTAATTGCTTCTGCTTTTAGATATTTGGCATCCTCTACTAGCGCTCTGTGTTGAAGTCTTAACCCGAGGAAGGCGAGGTGACCTGTAAGGTCTTCAGAAGGTCATTGCTCTGTGCCGAGTGCTTTTTTTTTGCGTTATGAGGGTATTGTGTGTTTTAAATCCCAGATCAGGCTAAGAGGTCCCGGATTGACGTTGGTCGCCATGGGCTGATTTTCCAGCATCCTGGTGTAGCTCCTTTAGGATCACCTGGCGTTCCACTCCAGCAGCTTATGCCAACTGCGCAAGGTAGGAGTGCTACTACCAGGCCGTTCTGTGTTCTGTTCGATGCTGCTGGACGTGTTCCCTTCCTCAAACTAAGGAGATTTTAAAAAGTGAATCACAACATTCATCTTCTATAAAAAAAAAACTCCAAGCAGCATCAACAAACAGATCTTCATCCATCTGCTGGATTTCTCAGCAGTCCACAGGAAGTTCAGGCTTAGCTGTACCAGCACCAGCTCTCTCTATCAGGATAAATGGGGAAGAAGACAATCCAAGTCTGAAGAAGAGTAGCCACTCAATGGGAAGATGCCATGTCTTATGATTTTCCTTTTTTGTTTTACTATTGATCACCCGTCGTTATCCATCTCTTCTTTTCTGAAGTTTGTTCCTGTTAGTCGTCTTTGTTTGGACAGACCTTCCCGTGCTGATGGATTTTCATCTAATTTGGAGGTGGATCACAGAAAGTGTGAATAAATTCACTTTCCAATGGGTTTTGCTTGTTTTCCCATTTTATGAATCCACGTGTCATGCTTCCTTTTGGTTTCCCATCATCATTCCTTCACGTCTCTTCGTCCGATTGTCCGTCCTTGCATCATCAACAGGGATTCAAAATCATCAGTCTTTATTTCATACGTTACATCTTCAAGAGTGTCTTTATTTATCTCATGTTCACATTTAGTTGATTTTCTTCCATGTTATTTCATGGCATTTTGTTCTGACTTGGCTTCTTTCCCTCAGTCTAAGTAGGAGGGGAATCATGTGGAGGAGTTGTGTTCACGGCACAGGTTTTTGCGATTGTGGTGGTGTGGGTGTGTCAGGGCCAGGTGTTGATGGCGTCTAGGCAAGGTGGTGTGACGTGCAGGGAGGTAAGGCAGGCGCTGCTTTAGTGTGCACAGCTCCGCTCATGCCTGCTGTCTGCAAGACCCCATGTGTGTCCTTTTGCTCATCTCTGTGCTATGTGAGGCATCCAGATGCCTTGGTTACCGCTAGAATGACATCGCTTCATGCATGCCAAACATATGGTGTTTTTGTCAGTGTCCGCTCTGTATTTTTATTTCCCCTTTCTTCTCCCTGTCTCTTTACTTTTAGAAGTTCTTTTTTTTCATTTTCCTTTGTAACATTTCTATTTTCCTCTCTAAAAACCTTTCTTATTGCATGTATAATTTTTGATGTTTTTAACCACGTTCTCTCAACATTTGAAATGCAATGTTTTGGTTTTGCATTAATCAAAGTAGTGTTTTATTTGAGAGACATGTAGATTCTCACATTGATTTCATTTCTTCTGTAATCATTTTGCTGTATGAGTTTCATTAGTTTCCGCTCTGATCATCAGAAAGTAGTGTACCACTGTTTGATTCATACAGTACATCTAGTTCATTAAAGGCAAGGTTCTGAGGAGCTCTAATAGCTGAAGCTCAAACATTCAAGTCATTTAAAATGTAAAAGTACTATTTCATTCTCTACTTATTTGCTTCAAAATATGTAACTTGTTTAAAGGGGTCTCTCAAATATATATTAAGGGAAAGCTACCAAATGACATTTACAAAACACTTCACTTGAGATGACAATATTGACAACTTGATTTATAGTATCTTTCTTTGTGTTGCTTTCTATACCACCCCTTTGTGTGTCCTATACTTTGATTACTATGTGTACAGGCGGGATGCCGCCTACTCCTCAAGCGGTCCAGATTGCAGGACAGAAGCAGAACCAGCAACAATATGACCCATCCAAAGGACCTCCAGTGCAGAATGCAGCCAGCCTGCACACCCCTCCTCCCCAGCTGCCTGGCAGGTTGCCCCAAGGTGCCCTCCCTATGGCAGGCCTGCCCATGACACTCTCTCAGCAGGCTCAGTTGGTGGAGAATACAGCTCAGCCTGGTGGTCAGCTTCAGGCACAGGTGAAGGTGCAGGCAGGTGGGCCTGTCATGGCTACAGTAAACCCGCACACACAGCTCCAGGCCCAACTACAGCAACAGATGCAGCCAGGTCTTCATCTTCAGTTGCAGCCTCAGCAGCAACAATCCCAGGCCATATTACAGTCAGGACAAGCGGTCAGTCTATATGAAAACATATAAATGCAGTTTTCATGTGTATTTGTGACTGAATGGTGATATTACAATTTGTCCTTTTTAGTAATACTTTTTTTCCTCTCTTCTATATAGACTGTGGCGCTTGCTCGCCCAGGTACAGAGTCGAACCAGCCAGTTCAGAGGATTATGACCAACTCAGTAACCATGACATCCATGTCTTCTGCTCCCCTCTCTACTACCAACTCTGTTACAACCCCCCATACTGCAAGTCCTCTCCGTCCTCTTGGCTCTAACATCAATCCAAGCACCCAGTCCAAACTGACTGGAACCAATGGAATATCCACAGTCAAAATTGGTGGTTTTGGTCAAAGTGCGACCATGCAGTCCTCACAGGAGGGTTCTCAGGATAAGCAAGTTGAGCAAGCCAAACTGGTGAGTTCCCTAAGCACACTTAGTTTGTAAACAGATGTCTGCAAATTAATGAAAACCTTTGGCATGAATAGATTCAGTGTCTTTTAAATGCCGTAAATACACTTATGTACTAAAGAAAGCAAATATGTATACTTTTTACTTATCATAAGTACTTCTCATGAAATTTGACAAAGAGGAATAATTGACATAATGTTATTGACAATGCCCAATGACACCCTATCTCTAACTGGAGCAACTAAAACAAGGACATTTTTGATGTCTTTTTTGATGTTGCATGTTTTTATTTCTCAGGAGAGTCAAGTGCATCAACGCATCTCTGAACTAAGGAAGGAGGGCCAGTGGTCAGCCAGTAGACTCCCCAAGCTTGTGGAAGCCTCGCGTCCAAAGTCCCACTGGGACTACCTCCTGGAAGAGATGCAGTGGATGGCAGCTGACTTTGCCCAGGAGAGAAGGTGGAAAGAGGCTGCTGCTAAGAAGGTATGGCTGAGATGGAATAATTCAGAGAGAAATATGAAATTACACATCAGCACAACAAAAGGACAAGTCACAACTGATGTCTTGTTGAAAGCAAAATTGTCTCATGTGTCTCTGTTACAGCTTGTTCGCACATGTGCCCGTTACCATCAAGAGCAGAAGAAAAGTGAAGAGAGGGCAAAGAAAGAAAGGGAAATTCATCTTCGTAACATTGCCAGCACAATTGCCCGGGAGGTGGAATTCTTCTGGTCAAACATTGAGCAGGTATGTTTATTTAGATGTTTTCCATTCTTGATTATGAAACCATGTCATAATTTGTTTTTTGCCAGTCCAAATGATGTATTTTTCTGTCAGGTTGTGGAAATTAAACTTCAGTTTGAAATTTATGAGAAGAGGCTCAAAGCACTCAGCTTACAAAAAGCCTCAGGCAAAGGTACGTCCCACTGAGCAACTACCAAAAAATAAAACACAACGTATTTGCTGTATATGATAAGTTTTCACTTTCTCATACATTCGCAATAAACAGATTTTGATTCTCTATTGAACTTAAATTACTTGTGTTACAGCACTTGGTCAGTTAGCGGGAGAGAACGCTGATAAACAGGTAAGGGCTGCACTGATACACCAATGAATAAAATGAAATGAAATGAATATTGCGTTTTAGATATATCTTTTGATATGTTTTTCTTTCTTTTTATAGGAGGCCACATCAACAAGAAAAAGAAAATCAAGTTTGTCCTTGGTTGATGAAGATGGTATGTGTCATACTATATAGGCTCATATGAGGAAAGAAACGTAGCATCAATCTTGAAAGAGTCCACAATTGCAAAATTATGAATTCATTAATTATAAATTAATTCATTAATTTGAACAATTATTTTTCTTTTCCTTCAGTCCCAGATGAAGAGAGCACCATAGAGGAACAGGAAGCCATGGAGGGGGAAGCAGATCACAAAACAGAATTGGTTGACCTTGCCAAAGATGGTACTTATTTTCTTTTCTTCTCTTTCTATGCATATGTGTAAAAGCGGAATTAAGGAAGAGATCCAGGTTTATTCCCAACACCATTTGTATGATATTCCCTTGTTCACAATGTACAGTATATTCAGCTTATCAGTAAACAAGGCTTTTGTGGTATCAATTTTTTTCATAACCTGTTATACGGCTGTGCAATATGCTTTAGTACACAGCATGTACTGATGCTCTGTATGACTAAGAGTAGTGTGTAACACTCAGATTTTGCCAGCAATAACCTTATCAAAAATTAAGATTGTTATACAGAGACTATATATATATATATATATATATATATATATATATATTGTGTTAGTCAATGTAACATATACATTATGTTATGTAAGTTATAATGTTACACATGGTTGTGGACAAACTTGATATAGCCTACTGTTGCTCATAAAGGTGAATTATGAATTAATGAGCTAAAGACATTTGGTATTTATACTGTCAAAGTATTCTTGGAAATATATCATTACATACATATATCATCAAGTTACGAATGAATACAAAACATAAAAACCATAAAGTTTTTGCTGCTCAGTTGGACATACCTCACAAGTACCAGAATTACTTGTCTTTGCGTCTGTATACGTCACTCAAATGCTTTTTTATTTGGTTTCTAGCTGAGATGCCTCTAGATGCTTTGATGAAGCAGTATGCTGGTGCCTATGTTGACGGATTTCAGTGGCCTAAGCCTAGTCCTAATAGTGATGAGGATGACATGGAAGAGGCTGAAGGTACATTTGTAATTGAAAAATGACATTGTCATGTTCATCCTCATACCCATTTTACGTAATGATTGTGAGTAATGTGACTCTAAAATAGTAGATATTTGTTATTTTCCAGAAATGGAGACTCCTACTGGGAGTCCACCTGAAGCAGTGATGATTGACTCTCTGCTTAGTGTGGACCAGCACCGTGGTGCTGACAAAACCACTTCCTGTGACGCTGATGGGAAGCCTGCCAGAGACATAGCTGAAGTGGCAGCTGCCACAGAGCTCATCCTGCCCAGGGGCAGCTTCAGGACCACTTCCACAGTAAGAAACACACACATTCACAGAAACATAAACGATAAAGATGCCTTTTATTATTTTTTAACTGTCCTTTTATTTATTAGACCCGCAGTGCAGCTCCTTTTCTACTGCATGGGTCGCTGCGAGAGTATCAACAAATTGGTGTGGACTGGCTGGTGAACCTTCACAAGAAACACCTCAATGGCATTCTGGCCGATGAGACGGGTCTTGGCAAGACTGTACAGACAGTGGCTTACATGGCCCACTTAGCTGGCCAAGAGGGTATGCCTCTGCCCAAAGATATATGTGATTTGTTTTTTAAATAGTGAATATTTCTGTTTTATTTAATATTGAATATTTTTCTCCACAGGTATCTGGGGACCCCACCTTATTGTAGTAAGGACATCCAAGTTGCTAAGTTGGGAGGTGGAATTCAAACGCTGGTGCCCTGGCCTTAAGATTCTCCTGTACCTTGGCAACAGAAGGGAGCGCAGATCTAAGCGAATGGTACTTTTTGCTGTATTTAAACAACTCATAGTGATGACATTATCAATATAGGAGGCCATTTTTTTAAATGACATATCATCTGATCACTGATCTACAGTGGTGGGGGGAAGCCAACAGCTTCCATGTATGTGTGACATCCTACAAGTTGCTGATGAAAGACCAGAGCCATTTTCTTAGGAGAAGGTGGAGGCACCTGGTCCTGGATGAAGTGCAGCTCATAAAAAACATGACTGAGAAACACTGGGAAACAGTCTTTGCCCTCAGAAGGTGAGCTGGGTGATTAAATATTGTATTAATTTAAGTTGCTCAAGAAGTTTTTTATTTATTTGTAATCTGTAAAGTGGATCATTGGTAACATGCTTTTGTGCGTTCCTGATCACAGCACTTGGGGAGTGTATGCATGTGCATATGTGTGAAAAATTTCACTGATGATATCATTTTCATATCAGGCATTTTTGTCTTTCCCTTTTAATATTCTGACATGATGCTTTTATATCTTCCAGTGAGCAGAGGATTCTCCTTATCAACACTCCTCTACAGAATACTCTAAAGGAGCTGTGGACCATGATCCACTTCCTTTTGCCAGGAATCACCAGGCCCTACTCTGACTTTCCTGTTAAGGCAGGCACAGACCAGAACCAGGACTACTGCCACAAACTGGTCATTCGCCTGCACAGGGTGGGTATAGCACCAGCAAACTCCTCTGTCTATTAAATTTTAAACATTACAACACATTCAAATTCATAAACATGATTTATTTGCTTCACAAGCGATCATCAAATGCATATTAGATATGAAATGGTCTCATTCTTAACTATAGATGATCCAGCCTTTCATCCTGAGACGCTCCAAAAGGGATGTGGAAAAACAGCTGCCCAAGAAATATGAGCACATCCTAAAGTGCCGTCTCTCCAGTAGACAGAAGAGCCTTTATGAGGATATCCTCACTCAACCAGGGTGAGATATTTGCTCCAAATGCTTAGTCACATTGAGTTATCAAAGTAAGGGGGCTCTTACTTACGGGCACTGAGTAATGTGTAGGAATATTTGTTGCTTCTGTCTTTTGTTGTGAACTGTTTTTCATAATCATGTCTTCTGTTTGCGTGTGCTCCCATAGAGCTCAGGAAGCACTGAAGACAGGCCATTTTGTCAGCGTGCTTCAGGTCTTGATGCAGTTACAGCGAGTATGTAACCACCCTGAGCTGGTGGCGCCCAGAGAGACCAGCAGCTCCTACTTCTGCTCCTCTCTGCAATACAATGTCCCATCACTGGTGCTGGGAGCTCTTCAGAATGACCCGTCCAAGGTATATGCTTGTGCTTTGAATTGCTGATGTGCACCAAGGTTGTTTGCTAACCCTGTTTAACTGTCTAAACTCAAAAATTATGTGCTCACAATGTAGTTTGCAAATGCCCTGAATATGAGTACAAAAAAGATAAATCTGTTGATTAACAGAAACTTAATGGCTGGCCATTTTTTAACTGAATAATTGATTTAGTAATATGTACAAAAAAGGAGTACAAATACAAAGGTTTTGGTTGCTGCTGAAATGTAAAGATATTCCTGCCTTTCTCTGTTTAATTACTTTCATGATTATGAGATACAAACTGGTGACAAGTTAAAGGAAAAACTTGACAAATGAGTGGAGATAATGGGATGGGAATGCCCCCCTCCATAGGGTATGAGGCGTCACTGAATGGTTTGATGAGTATGAAAATGATTTGAATCATGCAATCACCAGATATCAACCCAAATGTACACCTAGTTGATTTTTGCACTCTCCTCTACCATCATCAAAACACCAAATGAGGGAATATCTTTAGGAAGAATGGTGTTCATCCCTCCAATAGACTTACAGTGACTAGTAGAATCAATGCAAAGGAGCATTGAAGCTGTTCTGATGGCACATGACGGCCCACTACTTTACTAAGACTCTGTTTTTTCTTTAATCTGTTACCTGTCTGTATGTACAATGGGTCATTAGGATCATTGGATGGACAAAATAGAAAACATTAAGACATCATTTTGGGCTCTGGCAACCCTGGCGTTAGTCTTCTCTTTTTCTTTTACTTTTTTAAGGCTGAGTGGTTGATTGAATTAAAAATTGATCCACTAATTGATAATAAAAGTAATACTGGTTTTCTTTGAGGTTCAATACACTGTCCTTTCTAGTCCTTTTATGTTCTATTTGTTTGCATGTCGCTTCTTGTTTGAGACCCAAATATTATACGGTTCCTTCGTCTTAATTTTGGATCGAGTGCATGTGCGTTTTGCTTAGATGTTGTTATTAGTAAAAAAAAAGAAAAAAAAAGAAAATGTTCATCAGAAATCTGCACTGATCCATTTCTGTTGCTGTTGTCTTTTATCTCATTATCCTCCTAGATTGCAAACATGTCCATATTTAATCTGATCAATAATGAGAACACACTGACTCGGTATCAAACTGAAGAGGTGGTACCCAAACTGAAGGTCACTCAGCAGCTCATAGAGGAGATCTACACGGGTCCAGATCCACCACCACGACCCAAACAATGCCCGATAAAACCCATGAGGTCAGTAATACAGTCTGCAAAAATCCAAGTAACATGACATGATTGATGTAGAGATTTTCTGGCATTTTCAAATTGCTAAAATGCAAGCCTGATATTGTAATATTGATGTTCTGACATTGAGATAACGTGATAATTTTTCTTTGCGATTAGATTGTTCCAGGCAGTGCAGTATGGAACAAAGCCAGAAGGTCGCCTGGCTGCCATCACAAGCACAGCAGGCCAGCGTCCACCTAGCTCCCCTGCTACTACTAGTGCACCTGTATCCACCACCAGCCAGTCAGCCCAGAGCAGGGGCAAGTCCCCTGTCACTACTGCAACTACTACAGCCACTTCTCATGGTAAGACCATTTCAGGGACAGTAACCAGTAAAGTTTTGTTTTGACAGTAGCTAAGGGATTCCAGATGGTGTCATCTAACATCAGACTTTAAAAGACAAATTAACCACTCATAGGCATTTTGTTGATGCCATTACTGTGTGTGCTTATACTAGTTTTAACCCTGTGATGTGTGCATTATGCGATGTTATGCTGCATGATTGTGACACTGTTTTGGGTTTAAATGAATCTGACTGTCATGCGTAAAAAAAAAACTCAATTACGCTGTGCCCATTCTACCATGAATTGTTGTCGCCAGTATTTGTAGCACATTTTAGAAACATATACAATGTGTATAAATGTATGCACAGGTCAGGTCCTCCTCCTACAACTAAAACTTTATGGAGAGGTTTGGGACAGCTTTACTGACAAGTTTCACAGGTCACAGAGGTTTCATATGTGTACATTTGTACTTCCATGCAGCAATGGTGGGCTGTGCACATTTTCCCCTCATGGCAGCACAGCCATTAGGGTAAGTCTAAATGTAAGGCTTTTATTGCAACAAAACTACAGCTTCCCATGCCCTAGGTCTTTGTCTTTAGTGACTACTATGTCATTTAGAGACTCCTAGCCTTGATCCTCAGTGACAACAGTCATAGTCAACTTGTCTCCAAAAAACTGTTGGGTTAAATTTGATCGCCACTGAAAACACCCACAAAGACGGAACTTGGGTTCCATACATACACAATTACTGTCGCACCAACTTTGTTCATTGGCAGGTTATTATTTTTTCATCAATCAAAATACTAGAAGTGATTGATCTATCTGTGATTAATCAATAACATCCCAGACCCTGCTTGCTGTGTTGGCCCACCACTGCTGAGTGAATATACAGAGAAAACTGTTTTATCATACTGATGATTTGACTGAATATCAGGTTACCCCTAACATGTAGTGCCATACCCCATTGCCTTGTACTTCACAGCGGTTGGAACGGCTACTCAGAGAGCCCAGACTACCCTTCCTGTCAGCAGCAGCAGCAACACTGCCGCCTCCACTGTAGCCTCCTCTGGGAACAGTGGCATTGGGCAGCATGTGTTGGGGGCTGCCCCTGTGGCCTTGGGCCCGACCTTAGCTGGCCCAGTTGTGGGATCCATAGCTCCCATCAACCAGCCTGGATTAGCACAGGTCCCCAGGCCAGCTCTAGCCCCCAGCCATGCCATCCAGCCCAGCTTACTGTCCCAGAGGCTGGTTCTTACATCCCAGGCCCAGGCACGGTTGCCTAGTAAGTGGCCTCCCCTCCCCTCACTCTCAGCATTTCCCCTCCACCTCTGGCACAACAGTACAGGCTGCTCTACACTGAGGCCTTTACTTGGGGCACTGCTGATATGTGTTCAGTCTTTACTTCTCCAGAAAAATGGTTTTGTACATAGACTCAATGGCACTGTGGTGCAGCAATTTTGGTTATGGCAGAGATGCCATGTATCAGTAGCTATACATCTCATAGTTAAAAAAAAGAAAAAAAAAGAAAGGACCCATAATTTGTATCTGTACAATATCAGCCATATCAGCAGCATCTCCACAGCCTCGGCATTCCCCGGTTTCTTTCTCAAAACCTGCATGTACACTATGAACAACCCACTTATGTTACATTACACATCACAACACTATTTAACTTGATTATTATGCCCCCTCTTCTTTTAATCCTTTTTTCCCCAGTGTACTAATATTCTTTTGTCTCTTGCATCAGCCCAGCTGCAGGAAGAAATCCCAAAGCTTTGGTTGTTTCACTTTTTTTTTTCTTTTTTTTTTTTTTGGCTAATGTTATGATTTCACTCTGGTTTTGAGCAACACTTTAAAGCATGTGGAAATGGTCCCACAATTTTGCCAACCCTTTCTCCCTCAAATGTGAACAGAGAAACCTTTTCAATAACAACACACAGTATTTGAATATAAATTTGTGGCTTGGAAGCAAGATTGCTGAAACACTCTGAATATGAATCTCAAGATTACTTCAAAGTAAACAGGTTTTAAATATAACATAATGATTGATGCACACTAATATCTTGTGCCCACTAATTACCCATTTGGACTTTGTAAATAACTTTATTCAATTAGTAACTTGTTTTTATGAATTAACAGAAACAATCTATAATGGGCTGTCAAAAATAATGGTGTTGTTTAACAATCACAATCCAAAGTATGTCCATATGTGAAGTACACTTGAACGATATTGTGATAGCCTGAAGACTTTAATTGTGTGTATTGTCACTGTATTTAAACAGCACAATGTGTTGTCATCACTTTTACTAATTTGTGCGCAAAAATTGTCAAATAATTTGTCTGTAATAGCTGGTGGTCTCTGTAAATTTTAAACATAAATAGAAAGTGAAATGGCTGAAAAGGTTAAAACCATTATTCAAAAATTAATATAAAGGAAAATTATGAAAAAATATAAATGTAATGATAGATACTTTTTGAAGACTGAATTGACAGAATATAATTTTTTGCACCAATCCCTTCACATTCTTCATGGTGAGCAGTGTGTTGGTTTGAAAAGGCAGTCAAGTGCAGTGCCATTTGTATGTGTGTGTTTCAGGCTCTCTGTCTCACCTGAGGACTGCCCGTATACCTGTTTTCTTTCCCCTTCAGGGTTTGTAAAAGTAGGAGCTGCTATTGTTCTGTTGTGGAGGGCAGCTGTGCTCATTCCACTGATTAATCCACCCTGGTTCTGCATGTTTGTCTTTTTTTCACCCTTTAACTAACTGATGCAAAGTACATTGTTTTTGTTATTGTGAAAATGCGAGTTATTTCAGTTGACCATTTTAATGCTAACTGACCAAGTGTCTGCTCTTCCTTCCCTTTTAAAGGTGGAGATGTGGTGAAGATTGCCCAGTTGGCCAATATAGCGGGCAGTCAGAATCGTATCTCGCAGCCAGAGACTCCTGTCACTCTGCAGTTTCAGGGCAACAAGTTCACTTTGTCCCCCAGCCAGCTCCGCCAGCTCACAACTGGACAGCCCTTGCAGCTCCAAGGTACACTCGGTAATGTATATCCCATTGTCATACTTTTTCTCTTCATTCTTTCCATTGTGTCAGTTGGACATTTCCATGTAATTCACCTGCTTTTTGAGAAGTATCACATAGGTTGTATTCGTTTTTAGACATTTATATCAAATTATGAATTCTAATCTACAAGTTTTCAAGGCATCAGAAGCGTCCTGGTAGCCTTACACTTGTAATTGCAGTATCCCTGGTTTGATTCTGGCAGGGGAACTTTTTTCATGACATCCTCCTCTCTCCCTATGTTTCCTGTCTTTCTGTTATCCCCTTTCAATACATCCTAAATGACAAATCCCCTAAAGAATGAAATATATCTTGACTACAGTTAAAAAATTTCAGTTTTATTGTTGTCTGATGTACAGTTGTTTTTTCCTTTCCATCTAATATTAAATCTGCAAAACTTTCTAAGAGCATGATAGTTGCTTTTATTTTGCATTTTTGCATTTGCATTATTTGTTTATTTAAACCCCCAAGTGGGTCTTTAATACCATTCTTACTATTGTTAGGTTTTGAGAGGGCACTGCTGATATTGGTTGCTTTGTGTCATGTATTTAGGAAACATTCTGCAGATTGTGTCAGCTCCAGGGCAGCAGATCATCAGGCCCCAGGGATCCATGGTAATGCAAACAATACCGCAAGCTGTTCCTGCCTCCAATGCCTCATCTTCACCTGGCACACCTCATCCTGCCATGACAACAGCCCAACAAGGTGACTCACTCACAGTGCAGATATTGCATTATTATCTCTGATTAACTCTCTAAATCAGTAATTGAGTCTCATCATCCTGTACCAATTCATAATTATAACACTTAAGTTAATATATTCTTGTGGGACATAAAATGCTTCTTTGTCCCCATTATTAAACCTCTTTTCCTTTACAATAGAACTGATACTGACATTCACAATAACCCTGGTCTGTTTTTTTTAAGCATCAGGTGTGACTACAAATGCCACATCAGCCCCCACCAAGCTCACTACTGCAGCTCATGCTGGTTCTCAAGTAAGTACATTACTTAATAATGAACATTTTCATTATCGAAGCATTTTACAGCATGCAGACTGAATTTTTTTTTTTTTTTTAATTGCGGTCCATCTCTCACCTTAATGTTCAGGAGTCTTCAGAGGAAAAGACTCAGCAGCTGAAGGAGCGTTTGAGCCGCCTGTTTGAAGCAAATGAGCGACGCTGCAGCCGCAGAGTGTTGTATGGGTCAGACCTGCTGCAGGCATGCACTTTGAGCTCAGAGCCTGGTCAGTCTGCCCTGACAGCTGGAGGCTGGAGGTGGGTGGGCAGAGAGAGCTGCTTCAGGGCTCAGAGAACCTGTGTGGCTACCACCTCTACACTGCAGTCCACTCTGCTCTCTGTGGAAGACCGCCTAGAGGCTGCCAACAGCCTTATCAAGAGGTACTTCAGTCCCCTCTATTCTACACTGCACGTTGTTTTAAACCAACAGAAAATACCATATACATTCATGCATTGTGGTTATGGTCACTTACTACCCACATTGTTAGAAGTGATTGGTTTGGTTAAACACTTTTTATGCTGTATTAAGAATAAACACAATCTCTACCATAATTTTGTAAAAGAAAATAACCACTTACTTAAGAGGGTTTTATCAAAATAAAATTGCATATGTTTTATTTCTTAATCCAACTAATGACTATGGCTACTATTGTCATCTTTTAGGCTGGTATGTGTGGTGCCTCCAGCTGTCGCACCACCTCCTCACCTGTATGCAGCCAATCCCCCTGTTCCCTACAGCCTTGAGCAGAAGTCTCTTCGTTGTCGGCTACAAGAGGCCTCTGCTCCCCACAGTGCTGACATCCACCACTTGGCATCCAGGCGTCTCTTACATTTTCCTGACCTAAAGCTAATGCAGATGGACTCAGGTTAGCCCATCACATTTTTGGATATTTTTTTAACTGCAGCAAGCTGCATTTAATCAAAAACATGTATGAATAACTAAGACATAATTCGCGAAACACAATTGTTTATTGCATGTAAGAAAAGCACCACTTTAATCCTTCTGCCTAGAGAATCTCATTCCACATTTTGCTTAGTATTCCTTTCTTCAGAAAGAGAAGAATTCACTCTTCATACACAACCATCTTCAAGGCACAGTAAATACAGAGACGTGTGTTCACAATATTTAAGTATAATTTAAAAGAAACAGTGCTGACATTTTCCATACTCAGACAGTATTCTTGTTCAAGGTAAAGAGTAAAAAAAAAATAAAATAAAAATGCTGCTGCAGTTACAGAGCAAAATTCACCTGTTAATTTGCAAAATGGCTGTCCTGCTCCTATTGTGGGAAACATAGTAACTGTTACTATACAACTAAAATAAACCTGTAACTGAGGTAATCTCACCGAAACATAATAACTTTTGTTATTTCTCTTTTCCAAAGGTAAACTGGAAGCTCTTGCCATTCTGTTGCAGAAGCTTAGGTCAGAGAGCCGCCGTGTCCTCATCTTTACTCAGATGGTGAAGATGCTAGACATCTTGGAGGCCTTCCTAGATTACAGGAAGCTCACTTATGTGCGGCTTGATGAAAGCTTCACTGCTGATGAACGACAGGTAAAATCAACAACATTTATATTGGTTATGGCATGCCATACTTCAACCCTCTTAGATTCAATAAAGTCAGTGTTACCAACATCAAAAATGTGCCGTTGTGACACTGGAAATGATAAATATAATATGAGCTTGTCATAGAGCGCAGGAGCTAGTTATAGCAGTTGTCCTGTAGTAGGCAAGCATGTGCTATGACTGACAAGAGTGTATTTAGATTATCTATCTTTCTTCCTCTAAAGGAAGTTCTTAAGACTCTTTATTCTTTGTCTAGCAAACACGAAGGTCAAGTGTTTTGTTATGTTATATGACAACAAAGTCATTTGAGACCCAAGAATAGGTCACATGTCATAGCCTTACCTTCAGTCATCAGTCAGCGTTAAAGTAAACTGGTATGGACTGGTACACTCATTTTAGATTGAAGTTTTTACTCTTTCATAGACCATAGATCAATACGTTTGTGTTCCTCCCTGTCTAACAACAGGACCTCCCAGTGCCAGTTCTGGCTCAACAGGGAATTAACTGTCTTGCTCTCTTCCCTCCCTGCTGGACTCTGTTCCTTCTGGGGCCTTAAGAGATGCAGACATTAGTTAGTCAGTCTGGGGTCATTGGTTTAAGTCTTTTCTATTTGAAGCTGCATACTTAAGTGTAAGGGTTCTTTCTCTGCTTTAACTATCAGATTGAAATTTTACATGATCCTGCCCTGATTTTGTTTCATCTATTGTATATTATGTAATCCTTTATGTTTCTGGGTCACTTAATTAGACCTGGTGTTGCTGTAAGAAAATGAAGATGCAGACAACTAATTGGCCACGGCAGTCACATCAAAATGGATAATAAAGAGAAGTTGAAACTGCAGTAGGCCTGTGGGGAATTTAACTATTCCATCTAAATTAAGAAGAAGATAATGTACTGATAATGTACAAGGGAAAAAGTTGAAAAAACAGTTTGCTACAAACAGCTGAGATAAGCAAACAAAAAAGAATTAAATAAATTTCTTGGCCTTGGTTCCAGTGTGTTCAAACGCTTGGTGTTGTTTCCCTGCAGGAGAGTATGAAGAAGTTTAACAGGAACAGGCAGGTGTTCTGCAGCATCCTGACCAATCGCTGCTGCTCCGCAGTTGGGACTGTGTTTGATGCAGACACCATCATCTTCTATGACACAGACCTCAATCCCAGCATGGATGCCCGCACACAGGAGTGGTGTGACAAAATTGGACGTTCCAAGGATATACACATATACAGGTGATATTATTAATACAGGGGAATCTGATTTTGTATTTTACTAGTAGTAATAAATTACTTTTGGTATGTTATTTTTGTATCCCAGGTAAAACATGAGATATAACTTTTACTCCTGAACAAACTAAAGGGCACATTCAGCAACAGACTCACACAACCCCTCTGTGTTAGGGAACGTTATAGGAAGTCATTCCTGCCTATTGCAATCGGACTATAATGCATCTCTCTGATTTTATCCACACACCCTTGCACTCACTCCCTCGCACTTTGGTCCATATACATTTACTATAATTCATTTATATTTATTCATCTCTCATTTTTATTGTATAGTTGAATCCTGTGTATTTTTGTCTTTTGTCTTGAATTTTACTGTATTTTATTGTATTTTAACTCAACTGCTATGACATTTTAATTTACCCCGTCGATAAATAAAGTCATTTATCTATCTAAACATTACTGAAGCACTTTGGAACTACAATTAGTTACTTTTTGTGTGTTACCCAGGTTGGAGAGTGGGAACTCCATTGAAGAGAAGTTGCTGAAGAACGGCACCAAGGACCTGATCAGAGAGGTGGCTGCCCAGGGTACTGACTACACCTTGGCTTTCCTCACACAAGTAAGATTAACTCACTGTGGTCTTGTCTTGGAGTTTCAGAAACTCTACACACCTCCATCCTTTCAAAATGTTTAAAGTTACATTTATTCAAACTATGAAAACTTTCGCGCTTGAATCAATTATGTCATTTTCGCCACCTGTGGAATCAAGACCCATTACTATAGTTTTATTCAACCTGGGATATAAAGCAACTGATCTGATATTGTGTGTTTCTAGCGGACAATCCAGGATCTGTTTGAAGTGGAGGCAGGATCAGGGGAGAAGGTCGAGGAGTTTGTGGTTCTTCACCAGGAGCCATCGGCCTCTGAAGCCATTTCTCCCAGAGTGGCCAGACCCTACATCCAGGCTCTCCACAGTATAAATCTGGATGCCCCGCCAGAAGAGAAGGAGCAGCGGCAGCATGAGGATGAGGAGTTAGCAGGCAAAGAGTCAGCAGAAAACCAGGAGTCAGAGAGCCAAACTAAAGAAGAGCCTGCTCAGATAGAGGAGCTAAATGCTGTCATGGAACAGGTAGCTTCACCTTTTCTATATATGTTTGGGAGCTGATGGAGGCAGAAAAGCACAAATACAACAAATAAATTAGAATAAAATTAAATGCTGAGATAATATCTGCATTTACTTTTCCCTCAAACAGCTCACACCAATCGAAAGGTATGCCCTGCATTACCTTGAGTACCTCCACATCAGTGATGATGAAACTGCTCTCAAAGTAAGTGAAACTGTAATGTAACCAAAGAAACATTTTTGACTATTTGGGCTGTATATTTATATTTTATTTTGTTTAGATGTGGAAATCAGTCCATTAATTGACTAATCATTTCAGCTCTATGTTGGCATTTCAGTGTACAATTTGTTCTTTGATAAATTTGACAGATTGATTAATGCTGTGTGTTTATTTTCCTCAGGAGCGGTTGGAGTGCTCTAAGAGAGGCTGGGAGCTGCAGCAGCTGCAGAAGCTGAAGGAGGAGGAGGAGGAGCGGCAGATTATGGAGGGAGATGAAGATCTCTTCACCTACACCAGAGAGGATGCCTACAACATGGTGGGTGGTCATTGAGATCTCTGCTAATGAAACAAGAAGTGGTGTGTGGACTATGTCACACTGTTGTTGACATGAACCTTTTCTCTGCGCTTCAACAGGAGTATGTATTTGATGCAGAGGATGGCCATACAGAAATCATGCCGGTAAGACAGCAAATGTGATGTAACTGGAAAAATATGGGTTTGTGCAGAATTTGGACCTTCCCTATCCTGTTCCTGATTTATTTGTTTTGAGGCACATCATAACGTCCTGCTCTGTCTTCTGGCACAGCTTTGGACTCCTCCCACACCACCACAGGATGACAATGACATTTACATCGACTCTGTAATGATGCTGATGTATGACACCACACCAATGCCAGAGTCCAAGCTGCCCCCTATCTATATCCGCAAGGAGCACAAGAGACTCAAGATGGACCCCTCATGTGAGAGAAAATTTCTCATTAAGTGCTTCATTAACTCTGTTGTACAACAATATGCTAGTCCTGCCCTGGCTGTGGTTACATATTTAGTTACATGTACATCTACTGTATTGAGACTGTTTATTGTTGCTCTAAGTAGTATTTTTTTCTGCTTTTACACAAGGAATTGTTGGTGTGAGTCGTGGAGTCAGTGTGTATTTTAAGGAACAGAGTTTGAAAAGGATTTCTAAGAATAAATACATGCTGTTTGTTTGGTATCTCTGTCCTTACTCAACTGCGTTTGCTCAGCAGCAGCCAGAAAGAAGAAGAAGGGCCATGGGGAGACAGTCATTCCTCCACGTTCCCTTTTCGAAAAGGCCAGCATGTTGAAAGTTCGACGCGAGGGCAAGGACCAGAAAAAGAACTTCTCCCTCAAGCAGCAGGCACCCTTTGCCAAACCCTTACCCTCACTGGTTAAACCTGCCATGGAGGCCGGTCAGGACAACCCAGAGTGGCTCATCAGTGAGGACTGGGCTCTGCTTCAGGTACTATACAGTGCCCTTCCAACTTGTATTAACAGAGATTAATAAATCTATTGAACTGCATGTAACTTGGTGAAGTCATACGATATTCAGCATCCAAATATTTCACTTTTGTGTCTGACAGGCTGTAAAGCAGCTGCTGGAGTTGCCGCTGAACCTGACAATTGTGTCCCCTGCTCACACTCCTAACTGGGATCTGGTGAGTGATGTGGTGAACTCCTGCAGCCGAATCTATCGCTCGCCCAAACAGTGTCGCAACCGCTACGAGAATGTGATCATTCCCAGAGAGGAGGGCAAGGTAATGAACACAGAGTCATCCTGCTTTTGCTGTTAAAGTAGCTTACTTACCTTGTTCTTTTTGTCTAAACCAATTCTTAAAACTTTTTTCAGTTGGTATACGAGGCAAACCCCAAGAAGAAAACCAAGAGTATATACAAGGTAGCTTATCCTGGTCTTTGTATTTGATAAACTTTTCTTTGCTGTGATTTCCTGGCCTCACTTTTGTTCTGTGTTTTCTTTGCATCATGTACGTGTGTACACAGTCTAAGAACAGTCGTCCTCTAAGGACCTGTCAGATCTACACACAGGATGACAATGCCACTCATATTCAGCTGTACAACAGCCGCTTCGAACTCATGAAGATCATCGCCAGCAAGAGGAGCCCACCAATCAAACCATTGTAAGCACTCTGCTGATTGTCTGTTTACAATGAATGTGTAAGTCTTGTCAAGGAGCCAACACCCAAACAGGAAATTTACAAAACAGTGTAAAACCGTTGAGTAATTCAGTACAATGTGATCCTTGGTTGATCTTGAAAATGTGCATGAATCATTGTGTTATTGCACGGCAGTAACATGATTTTCTATCTTAACAAAAATGAAATTATTATACAATTAATTTACACTATTTACAGGCTCGGCATGAATCCATTCCAGAAGAATCCTAAACATGCATCAGTCTTGGCAGAAAGGTGTGTTTAATGTTGCCATTTCTGTGCTAATGCCATCTAAACCTCATTTAAATCTAGAAATAAAGAGAAAATTCTAACATCTGTTTTTCTTCTCCTCAGTGGCATCAGCTATGACAAGCCCCTACCTCCCATTCAGGTGGCATCTCAGCGTGCTGAAAGGATTGCCAAGGAGAAAAAGGTGATTGTCGGCAGTGTGCCAACAACTGCTTGCAAATGTGTATGTTTAACCATGTGCTATGCCGTGCTTGGAGTATGCAGGTCTTATTTCAACAAACAAAGATAGTGTTTGGTTTGAGTGTTTACACAGCTAATCAGAGAAATCTGTTGTAGTCTTCACTTAGAGTGACAACCTGCATACTTCTGTTACGCCAAGGTATAAACAGTTTCTCTCACACTGCAACTGTTCCATTCAAGTATATTTATGCTGGTATCTCCCAATCTGTGTGCTGACATGTACTGTGTACAATAAAAGGAATGGATCTTCCCAAAGAGTCCATGCGCATCGGTTTTTAATGTACAAAAGTTAAAAACCAAGACTAAAAGGTTAAAAACAAGACCAACACGTATCGACTTGCCCTGTTCTTCCTCAGGGTCGGTAGAAACATAAATCAGGAGCACCTGCTTTTTGTTCCGTCACTGTCAGATCCAAAGGTGCTGCAGTGTGCATTTGTGTTTTGATTTTGTGCATTGTATTTGCAGGCCCTTGCAGAGCAGCAGAAGGCTCAGCAGTTGGCCCAGCAGCAGCAGGCCGGAGCTCCCCAGACCCAGGCTACACCCGGCCAGGCCCAGGCTCCTGCTGCAGCTCAGGCTCAGGTCCCTCAGGCTGCCACTGTGGCTGGAGCTGCTGCCGTGCCTAATGCAGCTGTTCTGGTGAGAATCAAAATGTCCTCCATCAATATGCATCTACACATAGTGATATTCAAAAGAAGCTACTGTACATAGTGACGGCTCTTAAACATGTTTTTCAGGCTGGAGCTATAAAAAATGTCACTGTGGGCACAACCATCCAGGCTGGTACGTAAACACTCATGGTTCACATTACAGAGCTGTTGTTATTCCAGTAGTTAATTCATTTCTTTGTTTCTTCCAGCCGCTGTCGGGGGGAATGTGATTGTGAACACAGTGGCTGGAGTTCCTCCAAGTCCCTTCCAGGCCAACAAACGCCTGGCATCTTCAGTCATACCAGGCACCCTGTCTGTGAGTCATGCTCATTTATCACTGCTGCTCTGGCTGAACTCAGCCACCTACTGACTAACAGGAATTCATGATGCAAATAGCCTTTGAAATGGCGTGAAACAGAACGCACACCCACTGCACCCTGTAGACAGGGTGATCATTGCAAGTGTTGGAGCCTTTGCTCATTGTGTGACTGTTATTGTTGTTGGTCCAGCCTGCAGGTGCAGCTGGAGCTGTGGTTCATGCACAACAGAGGGCCGTTACGGCTGCTGCTGCCCCTGCTGAAGTGGTAGCAATAGCTACAGGGCAGGGTGTTCGAGCTGTTACCCCAGTGACGGCATCTGCAGTAGTTTCTACCACCCTGAGCCCGGTGCAATCACAGACTCGCCCACTGGTCACTCAGGTCACACCAGGTACTGATCTGAGCACAGGCCTTTCTCTGATAAGACGACCCTCAAGTACTCATTGCTGTTTTACAGATCTGACTTATCTGTCCCCTATCCAGCCACAGGTATGCAATTGCCACAAGGAAAGCCTCTCACTCCGGCCCACCTACAGATGCTCCGACAGCAACAGCTGCAGCAGCACCAACAACAGCAGCAACAACAACAGCAACAGCAGGCTGCTTCCTCACAGATCAAAGCTGGACCCAAATCCCAGGTACACCACCACCAGCGACTTAACACAGTCAGGACAAAAATGTTGGTTACATCTGACATATTAGCAGCTGTAACTGAGATGTTCTTTGTTAGAAAGTTGGTGCAGAGAAATCATGTAAGGGTTATTATAACAACGAGTGTGTACTTAACATATCTTTAACGGGTAATCTGTGTGTTTCTAGGAGTTGTTGAAGATGCACAAGCATAAGTTGCAGCTGCAGCAGCAGCAGCAGCAGGTAGCTGCAGCAGTTGCAGCAGTAGCTCAGGGCCAACAGGCTGCAGGGGCCCAGCAGGCCGCCCAGGTGCAGCCTGCACAGGCCGCTCAGGCCAATCCACAACTAGCAGCTGTGGCAGCAACCAGACCTGGAGCTGTGCTGACCGGCACCACCGTGCAGGTGGCCAGACTGGTAAGATTCTGAAAAAAGATAATTTTATTTCACATAAATACAGAATCTGCACCACTGAGAAGAAAGTGTGGAACTTATTGAAAAATTGTATGTTTTAATGAACAGTCTACCTACAGATATAAATCTTAGGTTATTGCTGATGTATAACAATGTCAGAGGAAATGAGGAAGTAGCATGTTATTGACAAACATTTTGTATTTTTGTCTACCATGCATAACATTGTCCTCCGTACATCTTCGTCCTCTTCGTTCCTCTTTTCATGTCCCTTTACAGACTCGAATGCCCACTCAGGGCCAGATTCAGGCCCAGGCAGGACAGACAGCCCAGGTGACCCTCACCAAGCCTCCTGTGGTCTCTGTGCCAGCTGTGGTCTCATCAGCTGGTGTCACTACACTGCCAGTCACCGTAGCAGGCATTAGTATGGCTCTTAGTCAGGCCCAGAAAACAGGTGTGTTTAAATTCTTAATAGGTCTCTTTGACGGTGAACACACAAATCAAAATAAGCAACAGTATTTGTTGTTGTTTGCGTCTTTATCATCTGTGTTGGATGTACTTTTTGTGACATCCTGTTACTATGACAAAATATGCTGTTATCATTATCCTAAACCTATGACTTTATGTTCCAATATGTCATGTTTTTTCTCCTCCATCAGGCGGGCCTGTGCTGACGCCATCCTTCCCCCAGATGCAGGTCCAGCAGCTTCTTCAGATGAAGAAGCAGCAGCAGCAACAGGCAGCAGTTCAGGCAGCAGCCGCAGCCCAGCAGAAAGCAGGGCAGCCACAGCAAGGACAGACCACTGTACAGCAGAAGGTAAATGTACCACACCAACAGACACTGGATTTTCATATGTTAACAACTGATCATTATTAGGAGTATGATGTCAGTGTCTGTCCACAACAGATGCAACAATATATAATTTTATACATGTACATTCATCAGGTGTGTTTACCGTCGTGGTGTATTGTTATTCTCATATTGTTTTGTTATATTATATATATTCTTGAGAAATAATAATCATATTAGGAAAATAAAGTGAATTGAGTTACTGTATTACCTGTATTTCCCTTAGATTGGGACCCAGCAGGTGACAGTGCAAGCAGCCCAGCCAGCCCAGCCGCAGCAGCAGAAGATGACCTACACTACCACCACCCAACTCCAACCAGGGATCAAGACCCAGTTCTTTACTACATCCATCCCCCAGGCTCAGAAACCCACGGGAACCCAACAAATCCCGGTACACCATCAGCGGCAGTAACTATTGCAAAGGAAATATTTGCACATAATCAATGGACTTGTGTATTGATATGAGATTTTCTTGTTTACTTCTCTTATCAGGTGGCTAAGCACACACAAATAGTGCAGCAACAACCAACCGTGGGCAATATGCAACAAATCGTGTCTTCTCAGGTAGGGTTTTAGGCTGAGCAATGCTCCTGAAAGTATTTTCTGTATAGCTGATCACTTGAACATGTGGTTAACTCTGTCCCTAAGCCGTTTCATAGACTTCACCTCCGCATAAGCCTCACATCCTCAGGCAGAGTCTTTCTATTCTAGGTTTAAGATTAAACGCCACTGTGGGCCTTTAGATGTGGAAGTACCTGCCTGAGGAGAGTGGGCTAAAGGATTAGGAAATTTTTTTGTCAATTTATAATTCATCAAGAGCTCTTTGTGAAAGCACAATAAAGCTTTTAAATGCAGTTGAATATTTCACATGAAACGTTTGAAACAGGATATCAATGTTTTGTTTGTGTTGTTTCCCTTCAGATCCAGGCCCAGCCTCAGACTGTGACTCTGACGCAGGCAGCCACATCAGCTCCTGCTCAGGTGCAGATGATTCCCGCTGGGACGGCAACAGCCCAGGTCCAGGTCCAGCAGAAGATCATCCAGCAGCAGGTGGTGACTGCTGCCGCCTCACCCCAGATCCAGACGCCGCCTCCTCACAGCCCCGCCCAGCAGCCAGCGGCACCCTCTGCTGCCGAGTCCCCAGTTCAGCAGCCCGCTCAGCCCCAGCAGCCCACCAAGGGTCAAGCTCGCCAGGGGGGTATCAGAGCCAAAACTCCTGCCAAGCCCAGTGGAGGCAACAGCTAGGAGAGCCACACTAATCAAACTGGATTAAGGAAAGTGTTTTCCTGCAGTACAGATGTAACAGTAAAGTTGTGCTGAAGCATTCTTATGGATCCCACAACAGCTGAGGGCAGAGCCAGACATCCTGCCACATTCTTAACCACACCAAACCTTTCATCTTTACCTGAGCATAACTCAACATAACACATTTGACCATTTTCAGTTATCATAGCTAAACTGTTTTGGCAGATCAGTCACTGCACCTCTGCCCATAATTCTGGTGAGATCTATAATTTTTCATTAATGAATCAACAATGCTACTTCAGTTGTTAATTTGATTCATGAAATGTGGAATGCTTCTTCAAATTACCACGACTAAAAAATTTTCCCCATAGCTACTGTGGCTACCAATCCAACAAATGACAGACACAACATGCCCTCAAAGCGATGATTATTATTTTACTCAACAGATATGAGGCTGAGGCTTATGGGTTGTTCTGCATTGGAGAATGAGCTGTCCATTAGAATAAGTGTATTCATAAATAGTCCCTTTTATGTCTAATTCCCTTGTTGTCTATAGATACTGAATGGAGAATAATGCACGTTCCTTTAGTCATTTGTTTTTTATTGCAGCAAATACACTGTAAACATGTACTTTAGTATTTTGTGTTTTCTCATAAATTGTCTTTTTTTATTGATGTCAAAGAAAAAAAAACTGTAAATATCAACAAAAACATTTGTACTTGTAAAGTAGTCGTGTTTTCATTGGGTTTTTTCAGCCTAATTGTAATAAAGTGTTTTGTTTTTATACACAAATTCATCTTTTTTCCTTTGATTTTTTTTTTTCCATTAAATCCATTGTAAGTACTTTGACATCTCGTGAATTCTTATAACACACTCCCTGGTTTTGTTATAGCACAGTTATAGCTGTTCTTTGCAGCCTAGTACACCAGTATCTCTTGGTGTTGTATTGATAGCGAAGTTCTGGAGGGAGGCAGGACCTAAACTATTCGGTTTCAGTTGCAGAAAAACACCTGACAAAACAGAAATTGGTGTCAAAGGCTGCTGTAGATCTTCAGTAAAAGTTTCGGTTCAGCAGGCACTTGATCTTGCATTTTAACCATCTTGCCTGTAGACAGTCTGAGGAGTGCACTGGAGACTAGAAAGCCCCTTTCAGCACTGACTGCTTGGCCTGGCTGGCTGCTGACTGGCAGATATGTCAGCTGAGTGAGGCAGAGGAGCTGAGGATTAACCCAGCCACCCAACACTTTATAAAGATTTATCTGTTAGTCCTGTCCCTTTGCAAACTCACTTTCTGAATCAGTAAAATGCTCTCAATTTAAAAAACTTCAGTTGCTTGCTGAAAGAAATTAATGCAGATTTGTATTTCTCCACAGGGGGGCACTGTTGTATCAGTATCACCCTGAACCCTCTCGGAAGAAGGTTCGCCACTACTCTGGATTTTCCACCTCATTGAAATTTCCCATCTGCTGTTCAGTGCACACCCTGCGTCTCCCCTCTCCACTGGCACTCGGTGGCCGGTCCACATTCACCACTAAATGAGTGAGACAAGGGAGGTGAGGTGGAAGATAGGGCCGAGAGATGAACAGATGGGCAATGCTGGTTCCTTTGGCCAGGAGATCACTCCATCCCTGGGCTCAACTTCTAGTTATACTTACAAGAACTGTCCATTGGAAAGAGGAATTATGGATAGAGGACATTTTTGTGACTTGAAGGGCAGAAAAAATGGTTCTGCACATTTGTTAAAACTGGAGGGCATACGAGCTGTCATGATCTGGTTGAGGAGAGCTGATGATTCACACCACTTTGGTTAGTACATCTCATCACTAGCTTCACACCTCCTCTGTGAATGTGTGCATTTGATGGAGAGAGCGGCAGAGAAAAAGGAAATGTAAATACTTATGTAACCATTTTCCACTTCTCTGCTATCCACCTTTTATTTGAATGTCAGTTTACAGCAGATGGGGGTGGGGGTAACTGCACCTTTCACACACAAGTGTAAACGCGCAGACGCGCAGTGTTGCTACTTTGATATAAACCCAGGAAACAACACGACCTCTGTGATTAAGGAACTGAGTGTGTGGCATTCACAGCTGGAAGTTCAGTGTGTAGAAAGCCCCCATGGCAGCACTTTGGAGTTCAGGCTTGTATTTTGATATCTTTATTTCCATTGGAAAAGTCGTGCATTAGCAGGAGTACAGGGTAAGCAGTGTGGGTTAAGGGCTGCTCAGGCTGTCAGAGTTGGTTTCATCTTTGTGCTCAGACACCAGCCTCCCCACCATGTGAGTGTTTACCTCAGGAGGGTCTTTAAAGCCTCTGAACAGTGTCAAATGTGTGAGCCGGGGATGAGGGCTGCTGCTCCACTGTTGTGTGTTTTCATCCATTTGCACAGAGCCATGAACGAGAGCCCCTTAAGCATGTCAGAGAGCAGAGGAGCCTTGTGAATGACAGCCTCTGGAAATAGGTATGATACAATCATTACCTGTGTTGACACGACAACAGTGAAGAGATCAACGCGGCGAGGGCTTTGTTGTTGCCTAAGAGACAAGCAGGGCTGAAGGCAACAGATGCAGAGGCAAGCTCAGCACACCGTGGGGGGAAAAAATACCCGAGTACGAAGGAGCCCATGGAGGTTTGTCTTGTCAGGGCTCAGCCCTGCTGCACCCTGCAGATGATAAAGGCCAAATCCTGTCTATCATTCTCTCCACACTCTCTAATGTCCTGGCCAGGCACTGATCACACAGCCCCGGGGGCTCCCTGCTAATGATGCGCCTCCAATGATGCTGATGATCACCGCAATTGGAAAAGAAACAGGCCATCTATACTGAAAGGTTGCCATGGCAACCCGCTGCGACCCCTTTAGTGCAAATCACAGGGCTGGTGAAACAATGGTTTTTGTAGCACACACTGGCAATACAGCTTTTCAGACACGCCTCAGTTCCATTTCTCTTTAAATAGATTAATCACACCAAATACACAGTCATTTAGCATTTGGAGCAAAAAGCTAATTTTATACTTTGCTGTCCAAAGGCTGGAAGCAAACAAAGCAAGGTGTAGTCATCGCTGTGGTGCTGCTCTGTGCCAAAACAGTGGAAAGCTGGCTGCAATGGACGTCTTCCAGGGTAGAAAAAGCCAACAACAGCTTTTGAATTATATTAAAATGCCGCCTTTCTGATCCACACTAATCAGTGTGAGATGAAAAGGTGAGGGGATTTCTATGATGTCCTTCCCCCTGTAATGAATCAACTTTGTTCTGTTTATTCATTTCTCTATTCTCCTTAAGCCTCCACCAGGCGCCTATTACTCTAAATGATGAGTCACAGGTCTGCTGGTTGATTTCTGATTGGGGAGGGG